>NC_142928.1:37640790-37720790 GCF_046866305.1 Octopus bimaculoides
TACGTACGTACATATATTCATTATTCTTTTATTCTTTTACATGTTTCAGTCATTTCACTGCAGCCATACTGGAGTACCACCTTAAAAGATTTTAGTCGAAGAGATTGACCCCAGAGATTGACTTATTCTTTGTAAGCCTAATATTTTTTGATGAACCATTATGTTATGGGGACATAAGCACACCAATATTGGTTGTCCATCCAATGGTGGGATAGACAAACGCAGACACAAGGACACACACATACATAAATATATATATATATATATATATATATATATATATATATATATGAGGGGATTCTTTTAGTTTCTTCTGACAAAACCACTCACAAGGCCCAAAGCTATAGTAGAAGACACTTGCCCAAGGTGCCATGCAGTGGGACTGAACCCAGAACCATGTAGTTGGCAAGCGAGCTTCTTATCACACAGCCATGCCTGTGCCTGCACACAGTCATGTGTGTGTGTGTGCATGCGTGTACGTGCACATGTGTGCATATGTAAATAGAAGATATGTGTATATATAAGTATACACACACATATGAATGTATGTAGAGCTATACTGAAGGATGAAGATGATATGAAAATAGACGGACAAGTAGGTAAGTAAATGGAGAGATAAGTATACATATATAAATTGGGAACAATAGAAATGAAAAGAAGAAGTAAATAAAAACAGAGAAAGGGAAAGTAGAAGAGGGGAAGATGAGAGAGAGAAAGCAACTTAGAAGTCACCAAATTGTGAAACAGAGACTGAAGTAAAGAAGAAGATAAGGTAGAGTAGAGGTAAAAGGAAAGTAAGGAGAGAAAGAAAATATATCTAAAGGCAGACAAAGAAATAGAAAGGAAAAGGTGAAAGGGCTTAGAAAAGGAGTGAGAGACGAAGTTAGTAACAGTAAGAAAGATATACAGGTAGAAAGACAGAAACAGAAAAAAAATGTAGGGTGGGGAGAGAAAATGAAATATCTGCAGATTTTTCATTTAGACTAATAGAACGTTATTGATTTTATTTATCCCCACTTCTTTTTCTGATAGAGTAATATTGATTTCCATTCTGACTAGTAAAATAGCATGACCCCTACACTTTCTCAGATATTTCAAACCCTTATCACCATAGATACAGTAGCCAGGAAAGACTGTTACTTTGTAGTGGTAATGGCCTGCCATTTTCCCCAGGAACTAGGTGGTACTTCCTGATGTCACATGGTTGGAACTTTAAAATCAAAAGTTCTCCATAATTCTTCACTACATATGGATTAAAAGACTTTCTAAATCTAAACAAACAAAATTTCTATTCACATTATCACAAAGTAACTAGGACATCAAAAAAGCAACAGGAATATTATTCCCTCCTTCCCTAAAATCACTAGCAACAAAAATGTCTACATTTCCGCAAGGCCAAAATTCTTTACAACTTATCTAAGGAGGAAAAACATTTTTTATGAATAATAATGATGAGGATGATGATTTATTACATCAGTGTAAGGTCTCTGTATTCTATGGAAAGAGAAATAAAATTATATGACAGGCATACTTTGGAGAATTAATGTTATGAGCAAAAGAAAGTGGCTATGTTTGAGAATTAGAAGTGGGTCATAAACATAATTCAGCTATATTACAAGTCATTCAGTACTTCTCATACTGATTAAATGATACAACATATTTATTAAACATTATTCTTATACATTACATTACTTACCTTCAGATTGAATTGAAGAGTATATTTCTTTTTTGCTTTTGTTTTAAAATCTATTTTTTAATTCACTAAAACTGAATCTTTGAATTCACAAAAAAAAAAAAAAAGAGAAAAAGAAAAAATCTTGTTACTCCAAATTTCCCCATGTTATTTGTGCATATATAGGGGAGTATGAAGAAAGGATATTATATAAACACAGTTTGTTGTCTTTCTTGGCTAGAATTTTTGAAACAAAAGGAATTAGATGTGTCCACCATGAGTCTAAAATCTCTTTGACTAAAACAGTGTTTTCATTTACAGATGCAGTTCATTTAGCATTCAATATTGAGTTTAAAGTTGAGTTCATTTAACAATGGAAAACATGCCTGGATTTTGTTCTTTTAGATAGCAATTAAGAAAACGCAAGAAAATAGGTAATAATTTATTCAAATCTCCAAGCAACCATTTTGAGACAACCTGGCTCAGCTTAGTACATTCCAGAAACTTGAATGTTTTCCAAGAGAGATCAGTGTCTAATTTGAATGGGATTAACAGTAGTTACGTGATCAGACTCATAGAGAAAATCAGTATCTTAGCAAAAGGAAGGTTGTTAAAGTATAGCTTCAATGGAGCTTAACTCTAAATTAATGTTATAGGATTCACTGTAGCTTAATTGTTAAAGGAATAGTTTTATAATCTATGGAGCATTCATTCATAAGATCAGTTACTTTTGCTTCATTTATACTCATATAAAATAATGTATACAAAGAAGAATGAAACTTTGATAGATGACATAAGTAATTGACATGTATATATCAAAATTCTAACATTTTTTCAGATTGACTGCTTTTTTTTCTATTTTGTAGTCAGAAAAAGTTCAAAGGCAAGACTACAGGTGGTAGTTGTTTGAAATAAAAATTCAAAATATTTACTAAATTTGCAAGCATCAAAATATTTAAGTCACATTCATAAGTGACATTGTTGCAGACTAGAAAAGATTTTCAAATCAGGTAAATATTTTGAAACATTCTCACATTTACTTACTTCTATATCTGAGATTAGTTATTGCAATGACAACATAAATATTTTTGACTAGTGTGTATTTGTTTACTACACTACCCTTTGGATCAGTTCAGTCACTAATAGTCTTCAGGGATTTTATAAACATCTGTAGGCTGGATTTGAGCTTAGGATCTTATATCTACTCACACATTCTTAGTCAAGCTCCTTTGGGATAGCTACTGAATGGCAGCCATGTTGTGCTTAAATCTGCACTAAGCTTATTAGTTGGCTGCTTGGTTAATGTTATATATGAGTGTGCGTGCATATATGTATGTAAATATGTATATAAGCATGTATACATCGATGTATACATATGTATAGGTGTGTGTGTTTGTGTGTGTGTTGATGGCTGCATGCATTTATCTACTTGTTGGTAAGGAAAATATTTACATCCATTTTTCCATGCTGTCATGGGTTAGACAAACGTTTGAGTTGGGTGTTGGTTTTACTGTTGGAAGTCCTTTCTATTGCTAACACTTACTTGTTTTTTATATTTTCAAATAAGGAATCTTTTATTACACATATCTTCAAAGGCACAAAGTAGCAAATGATTTGTTTAGAAGAGAAATGACATCACCACTTGTATCAATTTTGGAAATGGTGCAAGTGTAAAACAAACACACATATATGCTCACATATATACATACATCTACTTATGCATATACATGCATATACATACATATACATCTATATGCGCATATACATACGTTTACACACACATACACACACACACACACACACATACACACACACACACACACACACACATAATCATTGGATGCTTGATGTTGATCCTCCAACAATTGGGTGTAATTTTAAATCAGATGGTTTGGAAACTTTTTGCACATGATGTATGGAAGTCTTTTAAGCTGTTACAGATTTTCAGTAATCCATAAAGATTGCCTGTTTTTGCCTCAAAATTATTTAGGTAATCCATCTCATTTAGCTTTGAACTTTTTGAATTTATCTGTTAGCCAATTTTATTAATTTAGTTGTTTTAAACCATTTTCTGGTAATTGATCCTGTCTTTTATTACAATAATTCCTCCTTTGTTCATTTCTTCTATGACCACAGAAGAACTTTTCTGTAGACATTCCAGTTCTATTTGCTCTTTATGTGTAATACTTACGGAAAAAAAACATTTGTGTTCTTGTATATGCAGTTAATCTCAGATAATTTAGTTGGATTATATGTTATAATATTGCTAGATGCCCTTCCTTTTACCAAACCTTTTCCTCATCTCTTACAACATGCAGAGACATTGTAAAGATATTCTAAAACAAAATTACTCTTAGTATATTATTGCAGGTACATAGTTTATAGATCAAGCTTAATATATTAGTGTTTCATCAACTCCAAAGAAATTAAAGGCAATGTTTGAACTAAGAAAATAGACAGACAAGACTATATACTATAAACTATTTTGAACATTTCTCTATTGAGAAAACCAATTCTCTCACCCTTGCAAGTCAACATTATTTTCACACACATCATAGACTCTACTCTGTATCATGCAATTCCTGAGCTTTACTGGCTTGGTCTAAACCAATGATTCTCAACCATCTTTTACCTGTAGATCCCTTTGATTGCTATTTTATTCTAGTGGACCCCTATAACTATTCGATGCTTATAAACTAGTTTTACAGATACTTCTTTCAAAATTCCTATTTTGTTATTCACATACTAACATATGTAGATTGAACCATGTTAAAAGTTTGAGAAAGAAATTTAGCTGTTTCTTGAAGTAAATGCATGTGAATCAAACCTTTTCATGGACCTTTAATATACTACTGTGCATCTCTAATTCACTACTTTGCTTGCATGGATGCCCAAAAGTCTTATATTGGAGCTTTTGGGGTCATATGGATCTCAATTGAGAACCACTGATGTAAGCTATGATCTGGCTGGTTAGTTTTGTTTGCTACCCCTAGGTATTTAATCAGCTTACTAAATGAAACAAATATTTTCAAATATATTGATGAGAAAATCTATTGCAATAACAGGTATAACTATTTGTGAAAATATCTAGTTTGCAGCATCATGCAATTTTGACATAACAATGGATATGAAAAATTATATTAAAGAAAAATAAATTATTTTAAGATTCCATTAAAAATAAAATCATACTTTATGACATTTTAAGTGACCTGGATGGCTGAAAAGAATGCTTCATTTATTCCAAATATAATTGATCTAATTAACAAGGGACTTAAAGAGGAGGAATTATTCATAATTATCTTGGTTGGCTAAGACAACTAAAATCATATATAATCTGTTGGCAGCAAACTAGACATAATTATTTAAGTATAGAGTTTTTTCCATCGTCAGATGAGTGATTATCAATCTAAAAAATAAAAAAAAGCAAATTGGCTTCAGCATAGTGTTTTTTTTTAATATTATTATTCATTCTATCTGATTATCTTCATACTGAATTTGTTGAACTGGGCACTGAGCCAGTTTTGATAGGGAAGGCGTGCTGATACTTACTTTATCAACCCTAGAGTTTGAACTCAAAAAGTTGAAGTATGAAACAGATATTGTTACATATTTGTTCTGGCATACTAATACTTCTTTCAAGTATCCATCTTCAGTTACACAGTGGAAACCACTTACTGTGACCACTTTGGGATGAAGCTTTTTTTGTAACAATAACCAACTGATAACATTAAACAAATAAAGAATTTGAGAGACACAAATTCTAATAACAATAACCAGTTACTAAATTTATCCATGATATTAATAAGTGGCTTCCAGTGTATTCTAAATATTCTTTAATTCTTTTTCTTTTATTTGTTTCAGTCTTTTGACTGCGGCCATGCTAGAGCACTGCCTTTAGTCGAACAAATCAAGGACTTAATCTTTGTAAGCTTAGTACTTATTCTATCAGTCTCTTTTGCCGAACTGCTAAATTACAAGGATGTAAACATATCAACGTCAGTTGTCAAGCGATGGTGGGGGTGACAAACAGAGACACACAAACATATGCATACACACACACACACACACACACACACACACACACACACACACACATATATAAATGGCTTCTTTTAGTTTCTGTCTACCAAGTCCACTCACAAGGCTTTGATTGGCCCAAGGCTATAGTAGAAGACATTTACCCAAGCTTCCATGCAGTGGGACTGAACCCAGAACCATGTGGTTGGTAAGCAAGCTACTTAACACACACCCACTCCTGTGCCTATAAATATATTCCTCTTTCATTTTTTATAATTGATTTAAACCTATCCAGTACAAGCAAAGTTAGAAATTATCTTTATTTGTTGTTGCTTAGCTTTGAGTCAACCCATTTAGTGGAAATCTATAATCAAAGGCATTCCAGTTGTGACTATCCTATCATTTTTATGATTATATCGTCAAAAGTCTCTGTCCTTTTTAAGGTAGTAAGTAGCATTGATTTGAGAGGGTTTTGACTACATAGAAGCCATTCTCACTGGTTTTTGAAATGTTAAAGTATAAAACTAACAATGATAAGTCCACATTGCTCCTCAAAGAGCATAGGGGTGACTTTCTGGTTTCTCTAGCCTATGTATTCCGCTATGGATGGAACATCAGTCCATTGCAGGATTACTCGTTTTTACCAACTGAGTGGATTAGAGCAACATAAAATGAAGTGCTTTGCTCAAGAACACAACACATTATCTGGTCCAGGAATTGAAACCACATTCTTGTGATCATGAGTTCAACACCCTAACCACTAAAACAAACAATACATTATGTATTTAAAAAGATGTCAAGGATATCATGCAGGAGATATTATATATTTAATGGCGTAATAAATAAATGCAACTAGAAGACCCTTGATAAATTTTTCTGGTTACAGTAATGTCTTCAAACTTCTTTTGTTTATCCTTAGATCAACTCTAAGCAAGCAAATCAGTAGCATTCCAATCAGAAGCATTTTTGAGCAAGTCAAATAACCACAAACTGTTGTGTTGGCTAATCAAAGTTTTTCAAAATTGACTGGTGCTATAAAGCAAAGCACATTTCTCAAACATGCTTTAACTGAGCAAAGGAGCCTCTAGATAAACACTTTTAAGAAATAGCAACCAAATATCCTTCAAATCTTACCATCTTCAAAACAGTCAGATAATTCATTTTTAGATACACTAAGGGTTAGTCATGGTTGGAATGCTCTTGATAGCAGGTTTGTTTATTTAGGACTGATCTGATGCCAAATAAAACTTGTTTCAGTCAATGTCACTACAAAACAAGCACCTTTCCTAATTTCCAGTTTAATGGTTGGTGTAATAGAGAATGCCCAGTTATATGATTATCAGCATCTTTCACATTGTCTTCCTCATTCCTACATCATGGACTGCTATGTAAATTTTCATTTTCTATTTCACTGCTGCTTATTTCCACATGAAAATTAGGTCTGTTGTCTTCTTTTCTGATATTCAAAGAGCATCCAATTAGATTTATTGTTTATTGATATCAGAGTTGTGAAATTTGCACACATGTGTAGTAGGTGTAGAGTTCTTTGGGATATCTTCATTTCAACATGGATGAACTTCCAACCATCAAAAAATGTCTTATAACATAGAAGCTGCAAGCACTTTCTATTTGAAAAGAATGAGTGTTGTTATTGTTTGCCAGTAGGTAGTCAACGTTGGGCATTTGAAGTTTACTCCTTCTTCTTTGTTTATTTCCTTAAATAGTTTTCCTTGAAAAGGTGGCTAGTAAGATTGCTTAATGATGGTTGAGTGCAAACTGATACCATTTCAGCAAACTGCAGCACCAATAAAACCGAAAAATATGCGAGTCATATTATGCAGCTTAATGTATCTGAAAATTTGTTGTAGTGTATGATAATTTTTGCTGTGGTTTTTATGGCCAGTTGCCTTTTATCAAGGCAAATGTCAGGATAGGAAGAAGAATCATGAAATATATTGGATAACACTAGTTAAAGTTTTAAAACAAACAGAAGTTTATAGTGCAGTGGTTGAATGGTTAATATCATAGGCTAGTTATCTATAGGACATTGGTTCAAGCATTTCACTTAGCATTCCATATCCTAGTTATTTAGAAAAATAAGAATCATTTTTCAGTTAAGATGTTGGTGTGAAGAAAGCTTGAGAGCACATACAAAGCTGGAAATTTGTTGAGACAGCTAGTACAGATTATTGTGGAAAATGCTGACGCAAAATTGTTAGAGATATTTTAATATGGTATTTAAATTAAATAGGGAAAGAAGCAGCCACAATTCTTAATGTATCCATAAGTGAATTATCTGCAATTAGCAAAATAAACCTTTCTGATTTCTTGGTGCTGTTGTTTAGAATCAGGTCTAAATTGATAGAGTTGAAATACAAGCAAAAATTTTCCAGGCATGAATATCTAAACATACTAGGAATAATGTACCCTGGATGCATTAGATCATCATCATGGCACTCCGTCGCTTACGACTTCGAGGGTTCCAGTTGATCCAATCAACGGAACAAGCCTGCTCATGAAATTAACATGCAAGTGGCTGAGCACTCCACAGACACGTGTACCCTTAACGCAGTTCTCGGGGATATTCAGCGTGACACAGAGTATGACAAGGCTGACCCTTTGAATTACAGGCACAACAGAAACAAGAAGTAAGAGTGAGAGAAAGTTGTGGTGGAAGAGTACAGCAGGGTTCGCCACCATCCCCTGCTGGAGCCTTGTGGAGCTTTAGGTGTTTTCGCTCAATAAACACTCACAACGCCCGGTCTGGGAATCGAAACCGTGATCCTATGACTGCGAGTCTGCTGCCCTAACCACTGGGCCATTTGTGCCTCCACATGCATTAGATATATATATATTTTTAAGATGATAGGGTTTGATTTGAGGAAGATTTAGTAACTATATCTAACAGGTTAAGTGATTATGTAGAAACTCTCTCATTGGTTTAAACATATTCATTTCTTAAGGCTTGGCACAAGACCATATTTTACAGAAAACGGCTATAGTTAATTAAATGAATAGCAGTACCTTACTGGTACTAATTTTGTCTATGCCAAATGAATTGAATGAAAAAAATCAGGCAAAATTTGAACTCATATTACAGAAAGAGGAAGCTAACTACTGCCAATATTTAATTCAAGCCTCTGCTATTCCTGTCAACTTGTAGCCTTTAATTTTCTTGAACATTAGCAAGTGAAAGATATTAAAATGTCTGGATTGTCATATTAAAGGCTGAATTTCGAGCTGAATTTTGTTTTTATTTTAGTTTTTAAAGGCTGAGGGAGAAGAGGAAAGCAACTGCCATGACCTCTTTCAGGGTCTCAATGATATGTGGGAGAAATTAAGGAAGTTATCCCCAGATCAGATACATGTCTTTAATGCTTGTAACTGGATTCCTCTAAAGGTAGCCAAAGGTCAGGTTGTAGTGTTAAACCAAGCAACAGATTAAGACTACAACCCAAGAAAAGGAATGGTATCTCTGCTAGGATATCACACAGTTATTGCCTATCAAATTTAATTTTCAAGGTTTTGGTCAATACAAGGCTATGGCAGAGGACTTACTCAAGGAGTTAGGCTGTGGAATCAAACACAAAAAAAAATATAGGTGTTAAGGATGCAAAACAAACTTCAAAACCACTTAGTTCTACCTGACCCCTTTGCTGCTGCTGCTGTTGCTAATTATTCTTGTAGCTTTTATTGCTAATGTTGCTATTACTGTTGTTGCAGTTGTTACTGTTATCGATGCTGATGCTGCTACTGTTGTTAATGTTATTGTTGTTGTTGTTGCTATTTTTGTTGTTATTCCTCATGCTGCTATTACTGCTACTATTACCATCATATGACAATGATACTACAACAGTAGCTACTGCTACATCACTGCAGCAGATACTGCTGACACTACTGCTAAAGTTAGTGTCGCAGTTTTTGTTGTAGTTGTAGCAGTACCCACTGCTGTCTCTGACACTGCTGCTAAAACTGTTTCTATTGCTTGCTGCTGCTGATACTGCTGCTGTTACTCTTCCTACTGCAGTTGCTGACACTACTGCTGCTAATACTGTTTCTACTACTGTTGCTGAACACTGCTGCTGTTGCTTTTACGACTGCTGTTCCTGACACTGCTGCTATTATTGTGAATGTTGCAACAATTACTGCTGCTATCACATTGACTGCTACAACTACAACAAAAAAACTGCGACATTAACTTTAACTGTTGCTGCTGCTGTTACTGAATCTGGTGCAACAGTTTTTGCTGCTGATACATGATTCTGGCGCAACAGATTTTTATTTTTATATTTCCTGCTGCTACAACTGTTACAACAGCAGCGGCAGCAGCAGCAGCAACAACAACAACAACAACAACAACAACAAGTTACAAGTGCACATTCTGTAGCTTCTGCTTGAATAACTATCATAACTACTGCCGTAGTTATTATTACTATGTTGTTATTATTTTTGTTGTTGTTGCTGATGCTATAATTATCTTTAGTACTGCTGCTATAATCCCAATGGACCAATTATGTGCTGCAGCAGCAGTAGGTAATTGGTCTATTGTTTGACTATTGTTTCTCATTTTAATCATATATACATACATACATACATATATATATATATTATATATATATATATATATATATATATATATATATATATATATATATATATATATATATATATATATATATATAGAGAGAGAGAGAGAGAGAGAGAGAGAGAGAGAGAGAGAGAGAGAGAGAGATATCATTTTAATAATATATGTGTATGTATGTATACACACACACACATATATATGTATGAATATATAGATATGTAGGTATTTATATATATATATATATATATATATATATATATATATATATATATATAGATAGATATATATATATATGTAAATATGTATGAATATGCAAACATTTTACAGTGATGCACTATGCATTTAAGTCTAATTCGATTTGAGTGTATGTGTGTAAATGTCTCTTTGTGTGCGTATGTGTGCCTGTAGTTAATTTCAATAGACCTAATTATTCCATATTAGATTCAATTTTATTAATTTCACAGCTGTCACTTACCCTCCATCTTCTTTTATTTCCTTTTCCTACCAACACGGATGTGTGTAAAATAATTATATTTTAAACACAATGCTTGCCAGCAAAAATAACTGAAATTTATCAATGAAATTACTGTAATTTTCTAGCATGCCGGAAATATTCTTCCATCACAGTTAATTTTGTTTTATTTTTGTTTATTTTTTTTTTAATATTTTCCCACCAAAAGAATAGTGAAGAAAGAAAATGAATTTTGTTCTGTCTTTATAAAAACCAGTTGGTGCTTATTTATCAACTTCCTCAATACTGATCTGTTCCTTCAGTTTTCACGCAGAATGATTGTATTCCACCATTTATTTATTTATTTATTTATTTATTGTGATATCTGAACCATTTTTGGGTTATTTGTCATTGTTGCTGTTTTCTTTTTCTTGAAACCCTGCTGGCTAGATTTATGTATTGTTTAATTTTATTTCAATTATTTAAAAAAAAAATTTTGTTGATTAATTTGTTGTTGTTGTATTTTTATTGAATATAATATATCTCTTAAAAAAATAAAAGCAAAAGAACAGGTATCATATCACATATCATATCGCTGGTTCAATCTACCAAATTACAAAGGTTATTGTGTAGTATTTTTAAGCAACATATGTAAATATATTTGGTTGCAAGCCAGTCTTGAATAGAAAAGTTCTACAACTTGATAGAATTAATGGTATTTGCTACAAGTTTTCTTACAAAGACATGAATGCATAAATTGTCCAACCCACTGATTTAACCTACTGACTGTTAAAGGTTACTGTGTTATGTTCTTAAGCAGGATATACAAATATATTTTATTGTAACCAGGCTTGAATTGAAAAGTTCCATGGCTTGATTAAATGACTTGGTATTTGCTAAAAGTGTTCCAACACATACAGAAATTTGTGGATGTGTCCAACCCATGATCAGAGATACTTTTCTTTTTTAAAGTATTCATTAACATAAAAAAATGAAACTAATTTTTTCATAGGTGTAATAATTTAATACTGGAAAAGACTCATTTATTACTAGCATTACTTGAGGAAATTCCAGGTTACTTCAAAATATGTAATTCATTTTGAAATTATATTCTTTTTCTGAAGTGTATGATTCTTGGGATGGCATAAAATTCACAAAGGCAGTATTGAAGATGCAATCTCAAGAGAAAACATCTTTGCAAACTATATTCTTTGTTATACACTTGTGATCTGTATTACTTTTTATCTATTATTTTTATGCTTATGTCAAGAAGTAAACAATTTGAAAACACAATCTGTTTACAATGTTTCCCTGCTTCAATATAATTACATTGATAAAACTATTACAAATCATGATATGCTGTCCTACAGCATACTAGGATTCATTTTTTTGCTACTTTTTTTACATCCATTTTTCATGCTAGCATAGATTTGACAAATATATATTATTGAGGCATTGTTTTACAATCAGATGACTTTTTGATCACCTACATTTACCTTTTTTGCAACTAAGGACTTTCTATTCCACTTGTCTTTCAAACGGTAATGACAAAAATCTATTCATTCACAGAGGTATTTATGTACAAATATATATATATATATATATATGTGTGTGTATATATATGTATGTATGTATGTATGTATGTATATATGTATATATAGGTATATATATATATATATATATATATATATATATATATATATATATATATATATATATATATATATATATATATGGGATGAGGTAGTGAAGCATGACCTTCAGACATTGGGCCTCACTGGGGTAATGACAGGAGACCGAAACCTTTGGAGATATGCTATAATTGAGAAGACCTGTTGAGTCAAGCAAAACCAATACTGTAACTGTGGCCAGTAACTCCTGACTGGCTCCTGTGCAGGTGGCATGTAAAAAGCAACATCCAAATGTGGCCGATGCTAGTATCCCCTGACTGGCTCCCATGTCAGTGGCACGTAAAAAGCACCATCTGAACGTGGCCAATGCCAGCACTTCCTGACTGGTCCCCGTGTCGGTGGCACATAAAAAGCACTATCCGAACATGATCGCTGCCAGGCCTGCCTAACTGGCTCCTGTGCCGATGGCATGTAAAAAGCACCCATTACACTCTCAGAGTGGTTGGTGTTAAGGAATGTCATCCAGCTGTAGAAACATTGCCAGATCAGATTGGAGCCTGAGTTAAGACAACAACAACAACAACAATGATGATGATGACAATGATAATAATGGCTGCTTTCATTGAAGCCTACTCAGAGACTCTCTGTTGAGTCACCAACTTGTTACTGACAAATTGCAGCTAAGTTCTCTTGAATTCCACCTTATCATCTTAAGAAAATGACATGCCATGGACAATGTTGTTCTTGATCAGGAATGAGTCGTCTTTTTTCAAGAAGTAAACCACATGAAATATGGTTCATCATGAGGTGGGCCACACTACTATAAAAATTCAAGGTAACTTTTTTCATTGGTGTACAACTTAGAAAGTTAGATGGACTGCACTTTACTCAGGACTGTTTTAGATATACAAAAAAGTTGGGATGGTCAAAGTTAGAGTACCTTGATCATAGGTCTTCTCGATCACAACTGACTGGAGGATGAGTGACAAGAACTGCTTTCACAAGTAGTTATGATTAAAAGGATTATAAACCCATTAAATGGTTGGGAAACCTATAAAGATGACTATACCTGTAGTATATCTGTTTAAAACAAGTCATTGCATGTCATGCTACACTTTTCATTGATTGATATTCCAATATTTTAACTTAATAAATACTTGTCTATTGACTATAGTCCTCTTCCTATTTTGTCTGGTTCCATCATAGCTTTGACAAGAAAAATCTGCCTCATTAAACTTCATCTGGCCCATGCAAATATGGAAAAGTGGACAGTAAAAGATGATGATGATGATACATACATATATATATATATATATATATATATATATATATATATAAACTTTGTCAGATCCTGGTGTAGCCTCCTAGCTTGCCAGCCCTCAGTCAAACTGGCCAGCCCATGCCAGCATGGAAAGTGGCCATTAAACGACGATGATGATGATGATGATATATATATATATATATATATATATGAATATTATCTTTTAACATGAATAGTATTAACAGTAACTTTGAAGTTTCAACCAGGTGAGCCAGCATCAGACAGTCTAATGATGGCTTCAGCTGGCTGAAACTTTGAAGGCATTTTCAAAACTATACTTGTTAAAGAATAATAAATTTGTACTCTACAAAAGGTATCAAATGCTCCTTCAATTTAATTTAAAATTGTTTTTATTTGTCTTCTGAATGATAAATTCTTCTGATTGGGTTAATGTAAGTTAATGTAATATCTGGCTGCTATTTCTAGCAGGTTGAGCAACTGCGTAAAGATTTGGTGACAACAATTGTCATAATAGCTAATGGTGAATAAGATGAAACTGTTAGTAATAAAGGCAGTGATGATAATGATGATGATTGTAAGAGGACAATAGTTAATGAAGGTTTTTGGTGGTAGTAGTGACAAGATCATTGTCATGAAGATAAAAATTCTCCTTGTGTGTCATTTGTGACAGTTGTGAAATGTCAGTAACATTAGTTGCTTCTGTTGTAATCTAACTCTAGGACACCTGTGATCAAAGAGACTTCTGATCAAAGGCATTCAAGGCATCCCATCTTTCCAGATATAAATGAGAATATATTATCAAATGTCTTTCATTCTTTATATAAGCTGCTATTTTCAGCAGGTTAAATGGCCACATAGAATCTTCCTCATTGACATGCATCATTGGTAAAAATCACTACAGGTGTGAAAAGTCTATTCTGATAGAGGAAGATTGAATTATGTTGGAAGTGAGAGACAAAATGCTGAATAGCATAACTGATTTCACATATTAGTTGAAGGTGATGAAGGATTGTAGACAGTAGAACTGACTCCAGTGCATAATTGGTACTTATTATATCAAACATGAAAATATGACAGGCAGCATCTTACTCATTGTCTTCAATTATAATTCCATTCACATCTATGTGGAGTAACAAAAATAATAACTGACTTTGGTACTCAACTGGTACTTTATTTTATCAATTCCAGAAGGAAATAAGATAAAGTTAAAGGTGAACATAATGCAATTTGAACTCATAACATAAACTTGGAATGCAACAAAATAAAACAAGTCATTTTGTCTGATGCTGATAGTTCTGCTGATTCAGTGTCCCTAAGTTTACTGAGGTTGAATTCAAACTAAAAATGTAGACGGCAGAAATGAAATACTGTAATGCATTTAGGCTGCTACTCCACCAACTTTGATGTATAATGAATCCCAAGTAAATTTAATGAAATGTTACAAAGATCTATATGTTTCTTAAACTAGCAAGCCATCTATAAATCTATTTAACTCTGTATTTAACAGTGACTCTTTTCCCTTCTCTCTTATAACAGATAAATATCTATGAGCGAGTGTGTGTGTGAGTGTGCATGTGTGTATATGTATGCACACATACACACATACACACACATGCACATGCATGCACACACACATGCACATGCATGCACACACACACACATACACACACATGCACACACACTTGCACATGCATGAACACACATGCTTTTAGATATTCACCTGTCATATTTTCTACTTATTTACTTATGTGTTTGTGTTTGTGTGCATGTGAGAGAGACACTGAATAAGTAGATGAACAAGAAAGAGAAAGAGAGAAGGGAAGAGAGAGAGAAAGAGAGAGAAAGAGAGAGAGAGAGAGAGAGAGAGGGAGAGAGAGAGAGAGAGGGAGAGAGAGAGGGAGAGAGAGAGAGAGAGAGAGAGAGAGAGAGAGAGAGAGAGAGAGAGAGAGAGAGAAATGAGACGCATTGGTTAGTGCTGGAAACAAATCATAGTGAGTGATAGGAAATGAAATTAATTGCAGTCAACAAAAATATGGTGAAGGCTGGTATGTTAATAGATTAGATTAGGAAGGAAATATAAAGTAAAGGAGAGAACTTTGAGAGACTCTGCCGCAAAGTAGGCGAAGGAAAGAAAACTAACCTAAGATAGGTCATTAGGTGTTAGCTTTAGTCATCGATTATAATTTGATTGGATTCCCAAACAAAATGATTCAATTTGCTTTTATTTTTCTCTACTTACAGATCTGTGGGTTCTATTAGTTTCGTTTTTGCCTTTATTTTTGTTTTTATTTTTATTCTGACTAATTTGTTTTTAGTTTTCTTATTTTATTACATACTCAGGTGTGTGACAGCAGAGACGTGGCTTCTACTAGTAATGCAACTAAGTTTAGAAGCTTGGCCGCATTTATATGAAATTGATCAGCCTAAGGCAGAAAGGTCTCTCTAAGTCCTGTAAGCCAGTTTTTCTAGTAATAATGTCTCTATAAACAAACCATAGCGTTTGCTTTGTAAGGTGGAAAGAGGGATAAGACTTAAACATTTCATGGTTTAACACTTCCTTCTAACAATTGGGTACCTTTAACAAGGCTCACTCTGTTGCAAGTTTTCAAAGTAGTATGTGTAAGGATAACAAAACCCTTTTGCCAAATTTTTATCACTTCTTTCATAAAATAAATAATTTTCAGAGTCTACAAGTAAGGAAAAATGTTCCCATGGAAGATAAAATTCCAGAAGCCACCCTACCATTTCTGTGTAATTCTCCTTCAATGTATGATTGTTGCTCCTCTCCTTTGAGTATTAGATTTTGTGAGTCCCATATGAGGCCTCTGACACCAACTTGGATTGCCTACAGCAATGCATGCCTTGAAACTTGTTTTTTTTTCTTTTTCCCTTTTCCAAAATACTCTATGACAACTGACAAAGTCTTGCAGTAAAATTGGACATCTATCAGTTGGATAAGTAATTTTTTTCTTTGCAGCAATACCTATAGACTTACCCACCATTTCCTACTAGTACAGAAGCAAACTGACCAACAAGAGAGTCTCAATGTTGTTGTTTGATCTGCAAGAAATTATAACCGAATTCCCTTTAAATAAAACCTTAGCTTTTTATCAATGAAAGGACACATGAGATAATATAGTCTTAAATACAACATCTTTTAACTTTTATTTCCACTTGCTTCAGTCACTGAACTGTGGCCATGCTGGGGCATCACCTTCAAGGTTTAGCTGAACAAATGAACCCCAGTACTTAAGATTTTAAGCCTGGTATTTATTCTAACAGTCTCTCTTGCTGAACCACTAAGTTATGGAATGTAAACAAATCAATGCCAGCTGTCAAGTGGGAGGGAGGGGACAAATGCAAACACAGACACACACAAACAAATATATATATATATTACAGTCTTCTTTCAGTTTCTGCCTATCAAATCCACTCACAAGGCTTTTGTCAGTCCAGGGCTATAGTAAAAGACACTAGCCCAAGGACTGAACCTAGAACCATGTGGTTGAGAAGCAAACTTCTAGCCACACAGCCATGCCTGCACCCGTATACCTTGGAAAAAGCAGACAGGATCATTGCAGCTACTTGATCAGAGATAAATAGTGGTTAAACAAGTACAGAAGCCGTGCGTAATATTACTCTCTGATCTATGTTGTCAGTTTAAGTAACATGCTCTATTCCAGTTGCTTGTAGTTGACTGTTCTTCCCATCAGTTTTATCAAACTGATGTCAAACCTTCCTGTTATTTTGGATCAAGTTCTTTTCCACATTCCTAACATCATCTACTCTTCCCTAAACTCCAATAATTAGCAGTAATTAATTGATTTTTTTCTCACTATTCATCAAATATATCTATCTCAATGTCATACTTGTTGATTTGGGTGCATTTACACATTTTCCATATTGAAGCTACAAGCACTGAAGACAAATCTTTATTCATCATCAATTGCCTGTACCAATTCTTCTCATTTATCATATCTAAATTCTGAGCTATCTGAAACAGTTAACAAAATGACTGTGCTTATCTTTCGATGAATATCCCCTCACAACCAAAGCTTACAAACCAAAAATCTCTATTGGTTCATTCTACAGCTATACACATGTAGCATACACTGCGTATAAAACTTCAAGGAAATCACACACCAATACAATCACTGCAAAGTGTTCAGGAAGACAAAAGCTGCAGTTGTGCATGGCATTATAGAGAAGTTATCTCATCTATCAAATTGCAGCTGAATTAAATTGGTTCAGGCTCCTTACCATGGTTCTTTATAAAATATTCTTTACTACCTTTGTGGAATCTTCTTGCTCACCACTCTCCAACCAAGGATTTGACAAAAGTAATACACCTACAAATACTACCCAATTTGCTTTTAAATTCACAATGCAAATACATATGATCTTTTCAAACTCCAGTCTCCATCAAACTTACTGAGACACTATGTGCACTTAGGCACCAAGTATATAAATTTGTTTTGTCATTTCAACCCAGCAGGATTATGCTGATGATTCTTCTTCCATTTTGTTCAAACAATATGGGATCTGATCTGACCCATGTAGATATCCAATAGCATATACCATTTTGCTGAAGGAGAACCTATCTGACAGTGATAACCACTGAGTTATTACCTCAACTTGATGAAAACAGTTGAAAACAACTTCCTCTATCATTTCAAGTTTCTTTCTACTATCATCATTTATCTTTAGTTTCTATAAAACAATATGTGAGATGGCATACAACAGTAGGCTTTTCATTCTCAAGATCTTTAAATGAAGCAATGATGTAGCTCATTAGATCAACTAAGATTTCAACAATGAGATTTCCTACCTAAGTTGTCCTTCTGTCACTCAATACTTTGCTTGTCACTCATTAATTGAATCAAACAATTTGAATCATAGCAGCTTGGAGTCTGACAAAAGCTGCTATGAAATGTCTCTCAGCTACATTCTTCTGCTCTGGTGTACTACAAAGTTCAGTTATGTCCTCCATTTCCTTTTCTCTGTGCATTAAAATCATATTCTACATTCAATCCAATGTAGATGATATCATTCTTTATTTCTTCTTGTCCTGCCACATGCAGCTTATATGCTAACAGACTTGCATTGCTGTGATAAATACTTTGAAAGCAGCATAATAATCTAATCTTCTTTAACAATACCAATATACTACAATCACTAGACATACCAAAGAAACAGTTTTATCATACTTCACCCTCCTATCTCATGAATAACTCAACTAATTTCTGGGAATTTGTAACAAATGTTACCTCTGACAGACCCTGATGAGTTCATGTCTATGACATTATGAAACCTATGCTTCAGAGTCTATGTTTCTTTATCAGGTCCATAATTATCGACAGCAGCTGATTCTTTATGATGCACAACTGCAATCTAAATTAAAGCAAGTTAATTTATTTTGATCAATTCTACAGCTTCATGCATAAACATCGTAGATCACATAGAAAATGACATTCATTTAATTGCCAAATATTTGCTCACTAGGCAACTACACCTACTATCCCACAAATACTCTGTTGCATCAGTATTCCTGGCCTCCAATGATGTGATGGCTTCTGCTCTTTTAAGCAAACTCAATACTACTTCTGCCAAGGCACATCTAAAGCAATTACCTCTCTTCCACTCATCATCTCTACTCTGCTCAGTCTACAAAATCCAAATTAAACACTTTGTCCAACTCTTCCTATCTATAATTTCACCATCTATAATTTCACCATCTATAATCCAACCATGCTTACTTTTTTCTCAATGAAATCATTCCATAAAAGTTCATACGGAAAATCAACCACATTTATTTCACTAATCTGAGACAAACTGTGAAATTTATGGATACTGGATTTCCTTTTTGGACTAAATGTTGCACGTTATAAATAAAAATTTCAAATGTTTGATATATATATATATAATTATTTATAATGAATAAATGTAGGAGCAATTGATCTGTTAAAAATGGCAATCACATCTCCCTCAAATCAGACTCTATGATCTTGTATTGTGTGTTGTTTGTGCAGTGCAGGTTGTATTCTTCTGTTGGGTATTGAACTTCTATGGTACATGTGGGGTTTGTTTATTTTATTGGGTATTTACTGTACGAGTTTATTCCTGTATGTTTTTGGAGGAGTGTTGCAATGTAGTGTGCGTAAACCATAAATCACTCACCACACACTTGGTTAGCATCAGTCAGAGCATCCAGCTGTAGAAACCATGCCTAATCAAATTGGAACTGGTGCAGTCCCCCAGCTTACCAGTTTTCAGTCAAACCATCCAACCCATGCCAGCATGGAAAGTGGATGTTAAATGATGATGATAAAGATGAATAACGTAGTGTGTGATATATAAATTCTGGGATGACTACAGCTGAAATACATAGAGCCATCAGTCTTCATGATCAGAGCTAACCAGGAGGCAGGAAATAAAAGTTTTTTTATATTCTCATATCCTTTAGAAAGAGTTGTGAATGAGAAGTGTCAATTATTTTCCACAAATTACAAAACTCTCACCAACATTTTGCTTATGTCATGAGTCATGAAGAAGTCAGTTTTATAGAGAATAATATTTTCTGAAATTTTTGTTTAGATTATTAAATGTGCATCTGCAAATATTACTCAGCAACATCAACTGTGCAACAGAATATTTACTTCATATCAGGATGTAACAGCTGTTTAAGATGCCAGTTGCATGAAATTGTATATCATAATCTATAATGATTATAGACTGTAAGAAGAATCTTTTAATATTATGACTGCAGACAACAGACTATCAGCTAGAAAATCACAGTCAACAACCTCAGATACCAGCTGATCAAATAAGCAATTGCAAACACTGATCTGTAAGTTATTAAGTAAACAATTTTCCGGCAATAGCCTGGATGATGAGAAACTACCTCATCTACTTATAAGACTACTTAAGGTAGCAACCTGTCATATAGTGATTAAGGTCTAAATTCACAATATTTAACATGTCTAGGAAACAGTTACTATTGTGATAAATACTGCAGATATATATAATCAGCAACTGGCTTGATTTGTGACTAAATTATATGGCTTATTGTATTTGCTAAATTTTGAAGTAGGTATTCTGGTCTCTAAAGTTTATATAGTAGGGGTGTATATGCCATATTATTTTTAATGACTATCTACATATTGTTTACATAATTAATTTTTTTTAAAATTTAGATTTTGCTCAATACAAGAGTGTAAAGTATTTCATCAAAATTGCTAATTTTTTGTGAAGAATCTCTTGTTTTTGTGGCTTAAGCAACATATTGCATTGCACCAAGCAACAAATGTGTATGTACTCTAGATAGATTAGGAATCAATCAGAAAAATAAATTTTACTTTTAATAATTTTCCAATAACATGGCTTTTAATAACAATGTTTGATGAACAGCATCAACAAAATATAACAATAACAATAAGAAAAATTGCAGACAATCATTACACAAAGTGCACAAGCGTATAGAAATGATTCTAGAGCATTTTCAACATTATATTTATGTAAGCTTTTAATTACAATTTCCTCTTTCCTATTTTTCCTTTCATCTGGTTCATATAAAATTAAATATTATGTAAATTTCTTAAATATTGATGTATATTACAATGCAGTGCTGTATAGATGACAGGGGAAAACTGGAAAGAAAGCTTTGGTTGTGGAAGAGATAAGAGGAATAGATTTCTGCACACAAATCAATAGCTCTTCAAAGAATCAACAAACAATATGCAATGAAAGTGAGTTTACAGGAAACAAACTCACTAATTTTCTTAGCAGAATTACTTTTAAATGTGAATATTTTAGATTAGATATTATTATATGACTTTTCTTTTTTTTTTAGTGAAAGTGAAAAAGATTATATATTGGCTAGCAATCTGAAAATGTAAAAAAAAATAAATTAAAATATATGAAAGGAACAACTACAAAGGCAACAGCAGCAATAGCAACACAAGTATCATAACAAAAAGTTGATATAAAATAAAGAAAATCGGTTCCTGGTAATTAGTGTGTTTGATTCCAGTTATGTTAATTCAAACAAATATCTATGAATAATGGTGCTAATTATCTATCTTGTCATTGCAAGGTAGTATTTAGGAAAATTAACACTTGTATTGTAAGTTCTGTAGTGTTTGTTTCTGTTTCTGCTGATGTATAGAGGCACAATTATAAATGAGATAGCAGAAAACCTATAGCTAGATAAAGATTTATAGCAGAAATGGAATAATCAATACAATGTTGGCAAGAACAACATGTTTAACTTTTACTATCAGTCTCTAAATTAGTTTATCAGATAGGTTTAACCCCAAGATATCTCTCATTAATATTAGCTATCAAAAACTGTTCCGTCAAAACAAAAACTTGTTTACTGGATAAATCCCTTGGTCTTTCTCTATTTTCACATGAAACTAATTATGATGTGATATTTCATTTTAGTAATACATATATAAGCTCATTTCAATGCATATAGTTTTCATCATTGCAATTCATCCATTACAAAGAAATTTTGTAAATTATATTTTATTTTATTTGATCCAGTTATATATAAATCAAATTTTAATATTATCAAATTTACTTCTTCGAAAACTAAAAAGAAAAAATAATAAACAAATTCTCTCCTTTCGTAGCTTTTCCTTTTCTTTTTTTTTCTGATTGATTTCAATTCAGTTACATCTGAAAGAATCTCATTTTATTGATGACTATTTAAACTAATCAAACCTTATTCTGTATAACTAATTTAAAGAATTTGTAAAGTAGAAACTCACACACATACCAAACTTCTAAAATTCTTTATTGAGAACATTTTATTTTTCTCCTTTTATGTCTCATTATTATATTATTTATACATAATTTATACTAATTCATTGCAGAGGTCAACAGTCAAGGAAATTATTTTATGCATTTAGGCTATAATATCTAAAAGGAAGTAGAGTCATTTCTATGAATTTAATTCAATCTTGATATTATAGAATTCTATCTTGAAATAAGTCATCCAGCTGCATATCATGACTTCCTTTAGAGACTATATGCATGTGCTTATAAGTGTACATGTATGTGTGTGCATGTGTGAGTGTGCATGTATGTGAATGTGTGTGTGTGTGTGTGTGTGTGTGTGTGTTAAATACATAATTGCAGTAGTATGTCTATTCTTTATACCATTATTCTAAATTTCTATAATTATCTTCATGACATTACCTTTATGCAGTAGGTCAAAGCAGGCATACATCTCTTGTATATTCCTAAAGCATGATAACCCAATAAAAGAATGAATGTTCACAGATGCTTTATGAAGTTGTCGTTTCCCAGAAGAATTTAAGATTTGCTTCCAGGTAGTTACAGATGATACTTCTGCATCCACTTCAGAACTTTATGTCATCTTTCTTGTAATAATCATCTCATCCAGAATATATTAGTTTGTAAATTCTGATGTTTGTGTTCCACAGTCTTTCAAAAGACATAACCTCTTTCAAAAGATATTCGATTTTGTCCACTATTTTCCCTTATAGTCAGATGACCTTTGTGGATTTTCTGGAATACCTTCAAGCTAACTTTCACTGGAAATGCAACTGAATATCTTACAACCACACAACTTTAGTATATCGATAATTCTTTCAGTTAGCCTGTTGTCCTCATGAATGTTCTAATTTCTATTGTATTTGAAAAAGCATAAGAAAGCACAGCGTGTTAAACTTTACAATCATAAATTATCACTTCTTGAGACATGATATAGACTTCATGTAGAAACAAAAGAATTGACTTGCTCTAAATAGTTGCTAAATCTACCTGAAATCACATCACCTCATCAAAGAAAAAGTCATACTAAATGATGTAGTTCAGTGAATACAGTGCCAAAACAGAAAAGACAATATGGTTATGGCTTGAATGATCTTTGTCTGTCTGATCAGAATCAATCTGGGGTGGCAGGTAGATTTCATGAGCATTCATTATAAGAATGTCTCTCTATTGCCCAACCTACTAGAAAGAGTAACTAAATCTACCTCAAGTCACATCCACTATCTTAAATAATCGTGGAATGGGATTGCCAAGACGTTAGCAGTTGTGTTCTGTATATATATATTACAGTAAAAACCATGATGTATCTGTGGGGTTGATGATAGTGAGCATATCCAAGAGCTCTATAACTAGAAAGATAAACAAACTATGGTAATGGATGAAATGTTTTTGATTAGGACTGATCTGAGACTATATTATCAAATAATATTGATGTTTGTTGTGCTGTTGTTTTTGTTTAGCCCCAGGTCAACCCAGACTGAGTAAGCCTATGATCAAAGGCATTCCTGACATAACAATTTTAACTTGTGATGGGGAAGAATTAGTTGCTATTACTATCACGTAAAGTGATCAGTGGATGATAGTAAATTTGCTTTCTGATTTCAGCTGTAAGCCATTTTGAAATCCCTGTTACAACAAAGATTCATTTTTGTAGTCGTCATTGCATTATATCATAGGAAGGAAGTAAAAGCTCATAAATTTATAATTGTGGAGTGTCTGCTAGAAATATGCTATACAAATCAAAAAGCCTCTTTCTCAATTTGTGTTTAGTTTTTGTTTTTCAATTTATAACTACAACACGAAATAAAGCAGACATTTGGCATTATCTTCAACCATATTATACACACACACACACACACACACACACACACACACACACACACACACACACACACACACGAGCATGTGTGTGTGTATATATATATATATATATATATATATATATATATATATATATATATATATATATATATATAAAATAAGATATTATTAAAAAATAATAATAATGTAGTGGCCAGAAACCAATATAGATAAATATTAGAATCATTAGCATGCCGGGCGAAATGCTAAGCGGTATTTTATCTGCCATTACATTCTGAGTTTAAATTCCACTGAGGTTGACGTTGCCTTTCATCCTTTCAGGGTCAATTAAACAAGTACCAGTTATGCACTGGGGTAGAGGTAATCGACTTAATCCCTTTGTCTGTCCTTGTTTGTCCCCTCTGTGTTTTGCCTCCTGTGGGCAATAAAGAAATAGATATAGGTAAAAATACATAGAAATTTAGGGTATAACGATATAGATAAATATAGGTAAATATACATAAATAATTTAGGGTATAAAAAAATATATAGAAAGAAGAGTCAAATATTCTTTCTAACATAGCTGGTGTATATTTTTTATACCTTCGTCGCCTTTCTGGCACTTGTGCCCGTGACATGTGTAAGGATTTTCGAGCGAGATCGTTGCCAGTGCCCCTGGACTGGCTCTTGTGCAGGTGGCACATAAAATACACCATTTTGAGCGTGGTCGTTGCCAGTATCGCCTGACTGGCCTTCGTGCGGGTAACACGTAAAATCACCCACTACACTCTCTGAGTGGTTGGCTTTAGGAAGGGCATCCAGCTATAGAAACTCTGCCAAATCAGATTGGAGCCTGGTGTTGCCATCCGGTTTCACCAGTCTTCAGTCAAATCGTCCAACCCATGCTAGCATGGAAAGCGGACGTTAAACGATGGTGATGATGATGATAGGCATATGTGTGTGTGTGTGTGTAATATGGTTGAAGATAATGCCAAATGTGAGTGTGTGTGTATGTGTTCATTTTGAATTGATTCATTTTGTCATTTGATTTTTTTTTCAGTGTTATATTTGAGAATGAGAAAACCTACCAAGTTAGATACAAAACAGTCAATACCAACATACAGGATTCTATACTATTTTATTTTATTTAGATACATTGAATTTACTTGAAGAGGAAAATTAAAAATAGTAGAAAGTTCAGGTCAATATATGTGCATGCAGGAAGACCAAGAAAATTTATAAGGTGTATAAAGTTGTATTGTGGCTTCATTTCAAATTCAATCACCTGTACATAGAAGAAAAGCTCTTGGATATGCTCACTATCATCAACCCCACAGATACATCATGGTTTTTACTGTAATATATATACAGAACACAACTGCTAACGTCTTGGCAATCCCACTCCACGATTATCAAACACAAAAGTAACTGTAATCTCTGGATCAGACTCATTACCCTTGTTAAATCGACTTAGGCATTATTAACAAAACAAATCCTGGATATACTCTTACCTAAACTTAAGAAGGCATCTGTTGAAACGCTGTGAAACAATGTACAACCAACTTCAAATCACATCTTAACACAACTCCAAGTTACTGCAATGCAATATTAAAGAGGGCTATGTTTTAGTTATAAAGCTATTTCTGATTAAGGCCTTCAGCCATAATAGAACTACGAATCTAGCAAGAGGGAAACATATGTTATCTTACTAGTTCGGAAGTCTCTCATGTGACTCCAAAAATCTTCTGATGTTCCACTTGATGTCAACATGGGAGAAAATTACTCTGCAGAGGTCAGCAACAATGTTGGATAATCCTATTCACGAGTTTAAAATTTTAAAAATTTCCATTCTTACAAGGTAGATTATATAAGGATGACAGCGTTCTACACCTTAGAGGCTGCGATACTGATTCTACCAATAAAATTTGAAAAGAGCACCACCACATCTTTAAATTTAGCAACCGACTTGAAACTGCAGAATTTCGTGATATCACTGGTGACTTTTCTAATTCTCTGAACTAACCTTTTCACAAGCTAAACACGGTGATAAATTACATACATAGGATGTCAAACCACACTAAACTAAGTTGTCTTAGATAACTTAGGTAAATAATGTAAGCTTTCAATAATGGATATATATTTACAGGTTACACTGCTTACTGCTACAAAGCCTTAGGATGTAATAAACTTTTAAGGAAGAATTACTTATGTTGAACCACTTTGTATCATTATTAATTATGCTGTCGTTATAGTCGTCTTAATGTTTATTTGTTCCATTTAACATCACCATACTCACTATGAATCCTTTACATCTTAGTCAACTTTAGCCTCTTCCACACCCAACATCTTTTGACTGATCTCAGATACAGCATTCAGTTCCAGTCCACTCCAGCATCATCCCCAACCTCTCAGTACACATGAACCACGAAACACGTAGTTTATACATATATAAGTGTGTGTGTTTGTTTGTTTGCTTGTTTGTTTGTGTGTGTGTGTGTGTGTGTGTGTGTGTGTGTGTGTGTGTGTGTGTGTGGCTATATAACTATATCTGTTCTAGTGGCTTACACAACATCAATACACCATTCGTGACCCATTTTCATTATTTACATTTTTATTTTTGCACTCAAACTATTTTTACATCGCCATTAACCCTATGTAATAATTTACATTATCTTCCCTCACTCCGTAGTACCTTTAATGGCCATACTACAAAACGTAGGATTTAGTGCTCAGACAACATTCTTCACTTCGTATTTTTGTATTTTGAATAACAAGATAACTGAACCTTCCAATAATTTATCAGTCATTCATTTATCAATTTTCTTACACATCATGACTGCCTTAGCACGTACTATACATTCATCACCTTACTTCACAATGAAAGTTAATTCTAACATAAGTTCTTTACATTTTTCATGTCATCTCGATCAAGTTAATTAGCATGTGGCCATTTGTTGACTATCAATATTGTTTAAAAACATCTCACATACCATTCTCACCCTCTTCCTTTTTATCTTTCTTACGTTCTTCACTCACCTACTTCCATCTCCCCGATTCTACTTGCTTCTGATCACTTCTCAACCCATTCCTTTCTTTCACCCTCTTCTCGTGCTTTTCATTCCCTTTGAACTGCTTCTTCTGTTAAACAACGATTCATTTATCACTTGCCTATAAGACTAACAAATAATGTTTGCTACAAATTACGCCTTCTCCAACCCTACAGTATTTTAACAACGTATACTAAAATCTAAGATGACTGTTGCATTGCATTCGTTTATACCGTGTCCAAATATTTACTTTATGTTAAATTATAAATCTTAATTCTAATAATTTTACTTCAGTTGCCGTTAGATGGACTTGTCCAGTATGCGTGCAAAAAGCGACGAAACCGTTCTTTACGTACTTGCTGGAAGTCCCTTGGTCGTGATGAAATGTCACGTGGCATGGGCTGGATTCGATGGATGAAATGACAAATCAGTCAACTCTGGAAACGAAGCGAATAATTGTTGGTAGGAGTCACCCGATGTGGCCACGAAGAAAGAAGGGCTCACAAGGGGGACAGAAGAATCATTTTCGGTGACGGCGAGTGAAGTTGTGTCATCGATAAGTCGACGTCCTCTAACGCCCACAATGAGAGAATAGTGGTGTAAGAAATCTGCACCAAGAATGGGATAAGGCAGGTCCGCAATGACAAAGATCCACTTGGAGTGAAAAATTCAGGGTAAGAGAGATTTGTCCGTAGGTCTTGATGGCGGAAGTGATTTACTGCGTAGAGAGAAATGTCCGAAAGACCAGGATTGGATGACGTAAACCTTGGAGGCCAAATACTTAAGCTGGCACCCTTATCCATCATAAAGGACTTTGAAGAATTGGCATCTCTGATAAAGAATGCACGGTAGGGTGAATCAATGGGGGAGACGACTGACATGCCCAATATCTTCCTGCCTAGTTTCCCTGAGAAGAGTAAGAGCAGGGCTGTGTACATTTCTCGGCCTGGTCCTTGAACTTCCTGTGGAACCAGCAGATTGAGGGAGCAGGAAATGCGCGTGTGTGCGAGAAGGAGCGGCAACTAGTCCTCCCTGCGGAATGATCCCTTGAAGACCAACAGTTCCTGCACTTGCGTGAAACCTGACGGGTCAGTTCTGCGATAGCCTGCAAGATTTCAGAGGATTGCATGTCATCCGGAGCAGAAGTAGAATCTTGAGAGGAAGATGAAGAAGTGACAAGGTTATCTGCGGAGGATGGCGAGCTAGAAAATTCTATAATCCTGTCTGCGGAGGCGGCGAGTTGTGCAAGGGCTGTGTGTTCAATCATAGAAGCTGAAATCGACTGGACATTAGAAGGCATCCTCGAGAAAAATAATTGTTTGACAAATGCCTGTCCCTCATATGAGCTGTCTGACGACTCTTGGATTCGTCGCAAAAACTGGGTGGGGGTTCGGTCTTCGAGATGCTCATCCTGCAAGAGTGTGCAAGATTTACTCTCAGCCGGAGGAGAGTTATGCCGGAGATTTCGTAAGTCATATCCGATGGAGTTCCTGTTATTATATCTCGCACTGAACTCTTGCAAGCTTTTCTCTTCCTTTTCTCATTGTCCTCAGCAGTTTACCGCCTTCCTCCGTTTCTTCTCAATACCTGCAAGCTGTTGCTCGTAATCGCTGTGTAATCCTGAGCTGGAGTAAAAGACACGTTGGCCTAACGATTTCTATCGCCTCTGCTGCTTATAGACCCTGAAGATGATATGATTTCCTTTCCCCATCCGATATTTGCTGCGGGAACTGTGACTTATGGTGATTCGAAAACAGCGGTAGCGCAGGTACGATCGTCTGAAGCCTACTCTTTGTTTCATTTATCTGTGATGTTGACTATCACCTGATTTTTTTTTCTTTCGTTTCCTCTTCCTCTGGCCAGAATGTTCTTTGGGCGTCCCTTACCAAAACACGTATAGCAACAAAGCTTGAGAATGATTCCTTTTCCTCTACCTCACTAGGTACAACTCCCAGATAGTCCTGCATTCTTCTGAGACCATAAGAATCCGAATGTTAAAGCATACTCGATCCAGCCACATTTTGTTACATGTCTCTGATGCATGTATCACAAGTTCATACTGTGCTACAAAGCTTATGACAATTCAAAGTTAAATATCACCATTAATACACCTGGCCATGACAGTTGCATTCCTGTTTCTCGTGAATTGGACATGTACACTACCTGTCTTCATTCTTCTTTCTATGCCTTGGAAATCAGTGACGCTTTCAGTCATATGCTTTGCGCTAATTGATGCAGGGATATGTCCATGCACATGTTTGCTAAGGCTTCTATTTTTCTTTCATTAGCATATGGATTCGTGTCCATTTGTTTTTGAAAAACAACTGTATGCTGACACATTCCTGGAGCTCCTGACACATTTCTGGAGCTAGGAGACACACCCATTTGTGACGTATCTATTCCGTGTTCCCTGCTTTTTCACTATTTGTAATTAACTGATGTCCAACAAACATTTCCATTTAGTTTGCAATGCAAACCAAAGGTAAGTTACTGTCGTTCTTAGTGTTTTTGTTGAGTTCATTTAAATTTGTCAAATTTTGATCACTTACACTTGCGTCAGGTTATTTCATTGTCTTTTTTCGGGGTTGGGTGGGGTGCTGTTTTTCAAAAATTTATTTTCGTGTTCGGAAATGTTGGGGGCGTATTCGCTGATACGAACATTATGAATAGTACCTTTTTCCATGATCCGGAGATGGTAATACTAAAGCACTAATAAACAAACCTAAATACACGTTTGCTCAAAGGTGTATACAATATAAATGTCAAAGGATGAAACTTGCGTTAGTAAAGTAAAAAAATAAAAACGATCATTATCATGAAGCAAACCCAGAAGAAAATGTCTTCTAAGCAAAGTTCCGTGAAACGAAACTATTCACAAGAAAAGGTGTAGTAATAGTAGCAGCAGCAGCAGCAGTAATAGTAGTAGTAGTTCGAAAATTACTGTTTAGATATGTCTTTCTAAGATGGGAGCAATACATTTTCATTTTATTCATTAAGCCAATATGACAATTTTTAATTAGTTTTGAATTATTTCTTTTTTGCTACGTGTTTTGCAATGATAGATTAAGATAATTATATGGATTGGCAGAAAACGAAAGAAAGGAAAAATAGAACTTTTGATATTGGTGTTATTTCTACAACTGTTGGCCATGAGATGTGAACAAATAAAAATATATATTAAATTGTAGATGTCCAAATTATTCATAATTCATGTTCACATGACAAGAAAAAGAGAAAAAAATCAAAGCTTCAGCTTATTGATACATGAAAGGTTAGAAAGATAACGTTAGTCACAGGATCTTGCAGGATATGATAGTGTGTGTGGTGTGCATGTGCATGTGTGTGTGTGTGTGTGTGTGTGTGTGAGAGAGAGAGAGAGTATGAATTGAAATATGTACTGTCTATAAAGACTGTACATTTCATGCATTAGTCAAAATGTACTTATGACATTTTACATACATACATACATACATACATACATACATACATACATAGTTTTTCATGAAGCATTGTCTGATATGTATTAATGCCTTAAATTTTTTTAAAGCTAAAATTTCTTGAAGGGGTTTTAACCCTGAAATATTAAATTACTAGGTAATAGTAAACCATCAACCTTTACTATTAATTTTTATAACTTGCATCGTTTTGGCTTGGGAAAAATTATTCAAAACACACACTCACACACATATATAAATATACATAGATATGTATATGTGTGTGTATGTATATATGTGAATGTATTTATGTATATATATATATATATATATATATATATATATATATATATATATATATATATATATATATTATTCTTATATGCAATGTGATCACATGTGTGCCATTGGTGATTTCTTTTCCTTCTTTGAACTTTTCCTTTCCCCTTTCTGATGAAGCCTCACTGAAGAGCTTTGAGATCAACCCAGTCTGCAGGTAAATGCAAGCACAAGACCACCCTGCTTGGTACATCTGTACCAACAGAGGTGCCAGCTCCTAGGAAAAAGAAAAACATACATGAATAAATTCTATACAATAACATAACCCCAAATTTAATCAATAAAAATTTCTACAAAACACCTCTCCATGATAACTCACCCTATAAATCTAATTACCACTCCACTCACACTCACACACTCAAGGAATATTTTAACTCAACAGAGACAATATAAATGCAAGATTAATTCCAATGCATCACAATGTGACAATGGCTTAATTGGCTGAAACTTTGAAGTCATTGTAAATACTATTGTTGCATTTACCAGCAGACCAGGTTGATCTCATAGCTCTTCAGTGAGGCTTTGAATGTGTCTTTGAAGTGCTTTTTATTTCCACCTTGTGTACACTTGCCTCCTGCCAGCTTGCTGTATATCAGTCTCTTTGGGAGTCATGTGTCAGGCATTTGAACACACACACACACACACACACACACACACACACACACACAAACACACACACACACACACTCGGTGTCAATAAAATTAATAAGGTTTCATCTGAAATTCTTGGGATAGAAAGTATTTTGAAATTCAGATTTGGGGTGATATCTGAATTATTGCATATTTGCATTTATGAAATAGGATAGCTTAGAAATGGGAAGCAAATCTAAACATGTTACCATTTTATATTTCATAAAATACCTCAAAAGTAGAGTTGTACAAATTTTACACAAGTTCTCTTTTGAATGACTTGTAACACTTCTACTTTAGGATCCTTTCCACAACAGAATTGTCTATTTTTATTTCACTTTCACATGAATTTGTCAACAGCATATACCAGGTACACATCGTTTACAATTTTTCACTTTCATATTATGATCTACTACAGCAACATGACCACATCATTGTAAAAACATTCTTAAATAAAAGGTGACATAGCATAGATGCAATCATTTACCTTGACACCGACTTTAAAATATCACTTTAACATTTAAAACATCAAAAGAAATAGTAAAATAGCTTCTTGAAATATATAAGATTGAAAGATGGAAAATAGGGAAATAATTTTAATGAAACATATTTTTGCTGTTTGTTATTGGTTCACAGAAGTTGAAAAGAGCAGTTGCTTTATAGGATTAAAATAGCAGCCAAAGGTCTCTGAGAAAATAACAAAGACTAAGCCACTCACCTCCATCTCTCTTTTCTTTCGAACATATAAGAGAGAAACCAATAAATAAGAGATGTAATGATAATCATGGAGTACAACACTTCCATTTTTGCAAATAAATGACATCAATAGTAATATTGCTTCAGTAATAAACTTTGAAACAAATGCGGATGATATAATTATAGCAAGTATAGTTTTAAAAGAAATCAAGGAATATCTATAAACAGGAACATTTAACTGTTCTTTATCCCTTCTTTTTCTTCTTTCCAGCTTCAGTTTATTCTTTTGTGTAAGAGTATTATTTACTTTCCTCTGTCTGTCATGGTATGCTTTATAAAGCATAGTGCTACCTATCAAACTTAGAATAAGGAGAAAATAAACAGGAAATAGAAAACAAAGAGCTATGGTGAAGCTAAAGTTAAGGAAGCACAGAGAAAGCATTGACAACATTTAGACCAGCTTGAACAAAATAGTAATGAGAAATCTGCCAATCTTAGAGGATATGATAAAAAGACAGTAAAGATTAAAATGAGAGAAATTAACACTATCATAAGCTATGTACCAATTACATCTCTCCTGGCAGTAAATAACCAATACAAGAATGTTGCAGAAGTAGCAGAAAAAGAGATTACCTATAAAACAGGTACATTAAGAACTTGCAGGTAAATACCCTTATGGAAGAGACTTGAAAAACAGAATCAAAAGTTTGAAATAGAATGCAAATCAACTACAACTACTTAAAAGTGCACTAAGAAACTAAAATACCTGAAAAAAAATGTGTTATGAAAGACAAACAGAAAGAAGTTAATGTCCAAAACTAGGACCAATAACTTGCATACCATTGTGAGAGAAACTGCATACAATTATAAGATCTATGTGCACATAGAGAAAAGGCACCAGGGAGGTTCAAGAAGGGCAAAAAAAAAAACAAAAAAACAAGTAATCAAAAAGATGATTATTGGAAATTGCAAGAGAAAACTATTTCAATGACAGCATGGATTGATTAAAAGAAGAAGCATAAAACATGGTTCCCCAATGTTGTATTCAAAATGTTCAAAACTGCAAATAACAGCACAAAAATAAGTGAATAATTGGACACTCAGAAACAGCAAAGGACACTCAGAAACAGCAAAGTAGATCAAACTATTTTTCTAAGTGATAACTCTAGTGTTTGTCACTGCTCTTACCCCACTCGCCCCAGAACAGATAATAGTAAAAGCTAGATATATCTTAGGAAAAGGCCAGGAAGTAGTTAACCATTTACAATTCATGAATGATCTGAAGTTATATGGAAAAACTGAGAGACACTTGGATATTCTTGCTTAATAATATCAGAATTGGATTTTGTATTTCCAAGAGTGGAATCCTTGTGATAAAGAAAGAGAATACCATGAAACTGACTGCATAAATTTACTGATCTACAAGATAGAGGAAATTGGAATGGATAATGGATATAAATATCTGGGAGCTGATGGTAGAAAGGATAAAACAATGAATTTCAAAATCGTAAGAGACTATTTCTAGATTATAAAAAAAAGTATTCTAAAATCCAAATTCAATGGTATAAATACCATCGCTCAAGAATCATATCCACCATCAGATGCAAAACTAAAATAATCAATTAGACATAAAAAAAAAATCTTTTAACAATTTCCAGTTACATATACAAGCATGCGTTGACAGCCTACAGTTATGAAAATGTAAACAAGCACCCCCCCTTTCCAGGGATAGATGCCAAAGAGGAAATAACTACTTGGCATGCATCCAGCGATCTGGTTTGGAGACACTCTGGAAGATGCAGAGGTGGCTGTGTGCTAAGAAGTTTACTTCCCAACTACATGGTTCTGGGTTCAATCCAACTGCATGGCAGTTGAGCAAGTGTTTTCTACTATGGTCTTAGGCTAACAAAAGCTTAGTGAGTGGATTTGGTGGAGGGAAACTGAAAGAAACTAATTGTATGTGTGTGTGTGTGGGGGGGGGGGGGGTCTGTGTGTGTGTCTTTGCATCTATGTTGGTACCTCACCACCACTTGATAACTGGTGTTAGTGTATTTACATCCTTGTAACTTAGCAGTACAGTAAAGGATACTGATAGAATAAATACTAGGCTTAAAAAAGTAAATACTGGGGGCGATTTGTTTGATTAAGATTCTTATGAGTGGTGGCTCAGCATAACATCCCCTCACAGTTAAAGATAAGCCAACAACAGCAGGAAGACAAACATAACTCCACAGGTACACATATATACGCGCGCACGCACACACACACAAACACATACACACACTTTCTCTCACACCCGCACATACACACACCCATACACACATTCACACACTCACACACAGATGCACACACATACACTATAAGCCTCTACACAGTTCTGTCTGCCAAATTCACTTACAAAGCATTAGTAAGTCCAACGCTACAGCTGAAGACACTTGCTCCCAGCACTGCATGTGGGACTGAACCTGAAACCATGTGGTTGTGAAGCAAATTACTTAATGCACAACCATGCGTTATGAGTAACAGTGCAATACAAAAACAAATCTCTTCTTTGTGAACTGAATGTTTCACACATTTTTGATGCTAGTTGAAGCAGTTTTACTTTATTTAATGCCTCTAAGAAAAGCATGAACATCAGAAAATTCAGTGCCAACCACTCAAGAAAATATCTGAACTAGCAAATATATATCTAGTCTGGAATAATAGATTTGGAGTCTTAATATGAAACATGGCATACAGATGTATGTGTCATCCTCAAGCACTTACACACTCAAACACACACTCATATACAAACATTTATGTGCATTTGTTTACATCATTTAACATACAGGTACATAAAATGTCATAATAGTTATCTTCAATCAGTCATCCAAATATAGTTTCAGGTACTATTTTCAAAGTACATGCATAAAAGTCTGTGGATGCATTTCAGTAAATATGTTACAGCTTCTAGCTAGTAAATCATACGTCTTTTTTTGTACATTTTTCATATTTTCTTAAATTTTTTTTACTTGTAATAAAGCCTTGAGACAAAGTATAACACATTTGAAATATTGGAAAACATGCAAAAAAGTAAAGTCTATTACCATGCAACTGCGTGCGTGTGTGTGTGTGTGTGTGTGTGTGTGTGTGTGTGTATGTGCATATGTGTGTGTGCGTGCATGTGTATGTATGCAATTTTGTGTATGCAAAAGTTTGTTTATGCATATATGTTTTTATGTATCTCTCACTTTCACTTTCTCTCTGCATGTATGTATATATATATATGTATGTATGTATGTATGTATGTATGTATGTATGTATGTTTGTATGTATGTATGTATGTATGATATATAGCACATATAATATATTAAAATATCTTAAGCATATGTTTGTATGTATGTATATATGTATGTATGTATGTATGTATGTATGCATGTATGAATGTATGTATGTATGTATGCATGTATGAATGTATATGTATACATGATGGAATTACTGGTAATTGCTGCTTAAGGGGAGAGAACCGCTTCTATGTTTATTTTTCATATGTTGAGAAACCATTATCAAAAGTAAAAGCAGAATACATATTTCCATGTAATTTTTTATCTTTTCATGAGATAAAGTCCTTAAAGTCTCTGGTAGCCAATAGATAGCACAGTTTCGTCTTCTTTCTGTACTTTTCAACATAATATAACTCAAGGTTTTAAACTTAGTTAATATAAATTCATTTCAAAAATTTTAAACAATATTTTTTGCTTCTTCTAGCAGTAGAGAAAAGAAGGGAAGAGAGGATGTTATTCCTGTAGTGTTGGAATGTATGTAGGGGTATTATATGCATAGATTTTATATGGTGGTTTGGATGGCTGACCGAATGTTTAAGCCCATATAAGTGTGCATATGTGTCTGCGTGTTTTTTGTGTGTTTTGGTTTACCTCTTTGTTAGGTTCTCAGGATATAGTAGTTCAAATTTAGTGAACTGGTGATATCATGATGGGACCCGTAGGTACAATAGAAATACTATCTTTCATCTGGGCAAGGGCTGAAAATCTCACTTCTGCATTCAAATATGTGCTAATGTTAGGGCCCAAATGGGCTATCTGACATGCGGGAGTGACAAGAATTTCAGTAGAATTCAGTAGTATGTGGGAATGACAAGAATTTCAGTAGAAAAATATCAGATTGTAAGATAGTAGACAAGATAGTATCTAGATATTTATAGTGGCTTAAGACAGTCTAAAACAACGGATCCAATTTAGGTTAGATGTGCTAATCATTATTCATTACAAACACTGCTACTATCGTTAATAGCTAATTATTTCATAGCTTACTGGCATTTTGAAACGTTAATGGCTGTTTGGCCATTATTTTATTATAATGGTTTGACTGATTTTTGTTCCGGTATTCAGTGCAAAGTTGACTACCTCTGATGATCCACACCTAACATTGAAATCACATGATATGGTAATGCCATCCACCCATACAGATGATCATTTCATTAGCCAGTATAGTTAGTGTTTGATTAGGTGTTTACAGTAGTTTAAGATCGTCTAAACAACAGATCCATTTTAGGTTGGATGTGCTAATTATCCACAACTATTTAGTTCACTGCAAACATCCCTCTGCACAATGAAATACTTTCCTTGCACACAGAAAATATTATTTCTAATATCATTATTTTTCTCATTTCTAAGGTTTTGGAGTAGTGAGCTAGTCAATTACATCAGTTCATTGATCCTGAAAGGTCAACCTTGGCAGAATTTGAACTCAGAATGAGATGGCAGAATCACTAGCATGCTGGACAAAATATTTAGTGGCATTTCTTTTGGTTTTACATTCTGAGTTCAAATTCTGCCAAGGTTGACCTTTCAGGATCAATGAACTGATGTAATTGACTAGCTCACTACTCCAAAACTTTAGGTCTTGAGCCTATAATGAAAAGGATAATTTTTTTATTCTCATAGTTTGACTTTATTTTTTAATGCCAATTTCAGTTTTTTACAAATCAAAAAGACTGTAAGAGAATTCCAAAAATGTTGGTTTCTCCATCAATTTCTGGTGTTCTTTCAGTAGTAGGGATATAAGTGATCAATTCTCTCAAGAGATCCTTTTACCTTGCTGCTAATGGAAGTAGAATATCAGTCACTTTTATTGCTGTGTTGTGACCAGAAATGCATTCTATTTTATTAAGATATTAATATTTATATATGAATTTTAATATACAAAAGGTAAGAGTACATCAAACACTGTCGCTAATTTTTAATATCCATTCACTATATCTCAATATATTTTTACTCAGCACATATTTTTTTACCTCACTGAGTTCACTACTAAAAATGCTTTGGAAGAAAGAAATACTTGCATTGTATTTATGAGATATAAATTCTGCTATTATACTTATATATGTACATACATACATACGCACATACACACACACACTCACACAGAGAGAAAGAGAGAGAGATTATATATATATATATATATATATATATATATATATATATATATATATATATATATATATATATATATATTATATATATATGTATGTATGTATGTATATATAACTGCATGTTCTAAGTTGTAAGGGGAAACTTAGTGTTGGCATCAGGAGCAATAAACATTGTTGTTAACTGTACTGGCCAACCACTCCTTGCAAAGAGGAGCAGATATAAAAGTGATGATGTTAGGGATAATGATGACGATATACCTATGCATCTACACATATTCATACTTATATATATATATATGTGTATATCTGTGTACATGTATATATTCATGTATGTATATATATGTATATATATATATATATATATATATATATATATATATATATATATATATATATATATATATATATATATTATATATATGTTTTTATGTATATGTGTTTATGTGCACACACACACACAACATACATACATATATTCATATACACATACATATATGAATGCATACAAATACATAAGCTCATATTCATGTGTGCAGGTGTGAGAATGTTGAATATTTTCTGTATGTGTGTGTGTGTGTGTGTGTGTGTTTTTGCTCCTTAATATGCCTACTTGTACAAATTTACAAAGATGTTCATCAGTGTTCGTGAAGCGCTTAAGATGGATTGCCTTTGCAATTCTCAGTACATATTTATCTGTCTATTTGCATTCATATATGCATGGGTATACATCTGAATGCATTATGAAATTTATGTATTCTGATTAGTATTGGTTGAGGGTCTTCATCTTCTTCATACACACACACACGTAAATATATATGTGTATGTGTGTGTATATATATATATATATATATATATATATATATATAATACATTCACACACATGCATATATATATATATATATATATATATATATAAATCTTTATTTATGAGGTGGTTGGATGTACCTATGTTACAGAGTGGCACAAAAGTTTGTACAGCTTTCCACAAAGATCAGCTGAAGTGCCATCTCATTTGTATTCATGAATGAACCTTTACTATTATTTATTATTGTAAGAAGTGAAAGGACTAGAGCTGATGTTAATACTATTATGTTTAGCCCTTATCCAGTGAAGAAAATCATTGTTGTTCACATTTGTCTTTCTTCTTTTTGTTGTAGTTTTTCTTTCTATTTCTTTCTTTATTTCTTCTTCCTTCTTCCATCTCTTCTGTGAGTCATGCATGATTGATGATGACCTCCTTGTGTTAAACAGAGCCCTAGTCCTGTGATACAGACATATTCACATGCTGTAATATATTTGAATGTAAAGGGCACACACTTTTATGCTATTTGGTTTTCTAATACATCTAGCCACATTACACTCAGTCACCCTTTGTGCACTTTGGTGTACATACACAAACACATATATACATATATGCACATATGCACAAACAACAGAAACATACACAGAATAAAAAATATATTTTGGCCTTATAAATATGCAATGAATCTTCTACACATGTACATATTTATACTTACATGTTTATACATACATACATACATACATATGTAAATACATACATATGTAAATACATACATACATGCATGCATACATACATACATACATACATACATACAGACAGACAGACAGACAGACAAATCTAAACACACATACACATATGCACACACACACATAAATGTTTGTTTAGTTTTATATAGGGAGTTACTTTGAGGCAGGATTGTTGAGGCTGGATATTTTCCCTGTTGCTAGCCCTTTTATACATACCCATATATGTGTACATATGTGTGTTTGAGTCTATATATATATGTGCGCATGAAAGTGAGAAAGAAACTATGAATGTTTGCTTTCTGTACTTTGCCTAAAATTTACTAAAATATGACTGTGAATTTGTTAAGATAACTCTCAACAAGTTGTTAGTTACTTCTGTGGTTTTGAAATAAATAGAATGAGCATTCTCTTACTTGAAAACCATTTGAAAAACAGTTAAGTTTTATCAATGATTTAAACCATACCTGCAGAACGGCCATAAAAACAATGCCTCAAAATTATATGTGCATCTTTCACATGAGAACATGGAAAATAGGCTGTAATGCACATTCACACACATACACACACATACACACGCACACACACACACACACATACATATATTTATATACAGCCACATATATAAGGTTTAGTGCAAACCAGTTCAAGATACAATACAACCAACACATGCATACTTTTTGCAACTCTAACAAAATATGTTACCTAACTATTCAAACATATATATACATCGAAATATAAAATACTTCAATTAGCATCATGTTGAAAAAAAGTGTCATATGTACACCAATACCAAGTTAAGTACAAAACCTGCTGACCTTGCATTAATGAATCCTAACACAGTCTCATATTTAGGAATCAAATTCTGAATTAAAACTCTGAATTAGTCTCTTCCAGCAAACACAAAATTCTTCAAAACACTAAAACACTTCAGACCAATAATTTTTTTATTAGCAAAATATTAAACTACCTCACCGCCTTTCCTTCCCTTCACCTTCACCACAAACTATCCCTAGATGACACATAAACACTAACAATGAAGCTTTACACTACACAAGTATTTTACCCCAGTTGGGGTTATTTACCTTGGTTCGCTGACCCCTACTGTTGAACGAGTGCAGTGTGAGGCAAGGGGTTTCTGTCAGTGCACCAGTACTGAGAAATAAATCATTGTTCAAAGGCCAGAAATGGATGGCTGGGAGGTGGGCTAAGAGTGTATGTATAGAAAGTACTCAATAACTAGGGCATCTCAAATGGCTGAGGAAGAGAAGAGAAGAAAGAGTAATGATATCAGAAGGATAGGAATGGGTAGGTAAAAGGAGCAAAAATATGATGGGGAAAGCATGGTTATTTAAAAGTGAAGGAGAGGGTGACTGGAGGTGAATGAAAGTAAGGATGAATGATGAGATAAAGGCAAGAGTTGGTGATGGGTGACAACAGATGTGGCTCATCAGTGAGATAATGCAATGGGTGGATAGATAAGAGCAGTCTAATGCAGTCTCTTTTGCAAGGTGAGAAGGCATCAAATGCAGGTTTGGTAGGCTACAATGTATTTCAACCTCAAATACTACAATCATGTCAAAATTTATTTTACTGTGGTTGGCTGGGTCTCCTTCAGCACTGTGCATTGCCCATGAGTACAGTCCTTTGTAATCTCTGTGAGAAGCAGCATTTCTAGATAAGCTTTACCACTTCATCCATAATGTTCCTTGGCTTCCCTTTTCCACAGGCTCCATAAACTTGGAATGCTCAGTATTTCCTTATGCAGTAGTCATCCTCCTTATGCATTAGATGCTCATACCAGCACAGTCTTCTTTCTTGTATGCTATAACTGATTCCTTTATACTCTAATGTTAATGAACCCTAGCATTACACATTACACAGCCAGTACAACATTTCTTTCAAATCTTTACAAGTCTTCTGCATTCAAGGCCCACATCTCATTGCTCTCTACCCTTTGCTCTGAGAGAGAAGACTTTGTTACCAGTGGAGGAAATACCACCTTGAATATACTTTCCAGCTCGTTCCAACTCTGGCTATCATACTTTCTATAAAACCACCTTCCTTGTTAATTATGTTTCCTATGTAACAGAATCTCTAAAATTAATAATAATAAATAAATAAACAGTGCTTCTCGTTCAAAAACTCTTGTGGCATTTGTTCCATGCAGAGTTACAAACACTCCTTTGTTACTGTTGCAGTCTGAAATGCAGTGAACTACTGATTGACCCACTGGAAACCTGTGAGTGAAGACTCCTCTATTGTTCACCAATTACAATATGAAAGAAGAATAAAATAAATACATTGATAACAAATACCTTTGATATAAAATGATAATGTATTTCTTTAGACATTGCCAATATTATGATTGATGCATACTGTACAGTTTCTATTTTAAATATTCCAATCACTAACATTTTGTTCATCACAATTGGGACATCATTCTTTTCAATAATTCGATGCAATTCTTAACTGTCTCAGTCATTCTGTTATTTCCTCAATCTTTATGCTTTCTCTTCTAATCTTTATCGATTAGCTTCTTCATAACAAAATGATGTAAAGCAAATGCTTTTAGTATTGCCATCTTCTTACAGCAGAACTTATGTCAATTTTATGGTATGTATATACATATATATATATATATATATATATATATATATATTTCTTTCATGTTTGTAAAACATGTAAACTAATAAAATGCAGTGAGTTATATAAAACCAGATATTATAGTAAAATATGAACAATGATAAATATACATTAAAAAAGAAAAACTGTTTGCCATGCATTTCTTCATTATTTCATGGGAAAAATGGTTTATTTGTTGAGGTAAATATATTACAATGAATGCCCTTCAAACAATGAACCATTCAACTGTGGTGTGGAAACTGTTTGTTACCAGTCAGGTTTATTGGAGCATGAAGTTCTCTCTTTGTTCCTCAGGGATTATGACACATTAGACATAGTAACATTTGAACTTATGATCATGTGGTTTGTAGTTCAGTGCATTTACCTACCATATAGTGCATCTCATACTAATTTCATATGAAGTGTATTGATATCATTTGAAATAATTTTATGGGTTAAAATATTTTGCATTATTGGTAAACAAATATCTATGTCAGCTTACAAATTCCTGATAGATATAGTATACATGTTCTATTTATATATTTTGTGTATACACATTTATATGTTATAATAAATAACACAAATGGCAGTATGCCATTCTTACACCACTTTGTTTTTGAAAATACTAACTCTACAGAATGTGTATAGGAAGTGCATAGCTAATTGAATTAACCCAGGACATGACTAACTTTCTCAACCATGTAAGCATGAATGCAGAGTTAACTTCGCTGGGTTCCAAAAACATAATATAAAGTGCTGTCACACTATCAGTTTTCAGCATTATCAAAAATGATAATTTGATTACCTTTTGTGTATTTATTTAAATGAACGTAGTCTGGATGTACAGATTATATCTACAATATCTAATACATCTTTGTAAGTCTTCATCCAATGCAGAGAATATAAAATTACACTCCGTTTGAAGACTGCAAAATATTCAGTGCACAAACATATTCTCCAATAAGAAATGAGTGAAAATAAGGAGTTCTTTTGTTAGAAACATTCAGATGGAGACTGAATCTAAAAGACCATCCAGCTGATTGGTGAAGATCCACAAACCAACAAACTACAGCTTCTGTTTTGTTCTACTTTTTCTTCTTTTTTACCATCACTTAAAAGCCTTTGCTCCTCAGAGATAGTTAGTTCCATACTGCTTTCACACAAATAACACTCAATATGCCATCTCTTCTCCTCTTATCAATTATTCTGTTTAACTCCTCCTAAACCCTACCTGGACCACTTTTATCCAGTCCTTTCTCCCTATTGTCAGCCCTCACTATTCCCTTTCTACCCATGTTTTTCTCTCACAGTTATCAACTTACAGTTGTCCTAAGAGAGGAGAAGCAATTGCATAAATGTTATCAATCTCAGTGATCTCACTTGGAGACACAAAGCTTAGTGGTTTGTGTGTTGGATGTGAGATTGTAGTTTCAATTCTTGGACCGGGTGACACATTGTGTTCTTGAGCAAGGCACTTCATTTTATGTTGCTCCAGTTGACTCAGCTTGCAAAAATGAGTAATCCTGTGACAGACCAGCATCACATCCAGGAGGAGAATATAAACGTTGTGGAAGCTGGGAAACTGGCCCCATGACACTATTTGACTCAAGAAGGACCTTTCTTCTTTTTTTTTTATCAGTGGTCCTACAAATATTATTTATTCATACTAAAACAACATATTGAAGACAAAATTTATTGAATTGTCAACAGTATATGCTGTTTATTTGTTATGGTAGGTAAGTCAAACTTATTGTGAACATAGAAGAATTAGACTAAATATCTTTTTACAACTTTGTAATTTTGTGCCTTAAATAAGGTGCAAGTGTAGGTGTGTGGTTAAGAAGTTTGCGTTGCAATGGCATAGTTCACAGTTTGACCTCTCTCTCTCTCCACTGTGTAGTAACTACAAGAAAGTAATTTCAAACAGAACTTCTGGTTTACCAAAATCTTGTTAATGAAATTTGATAGATGGAAGCTGTACAGAAGCCTGGTATATGTGAGAGTGTTTTATAAACCTTGTATTGTTGGAATTTCTGCACTGAGTTTCATCTTACTCCTATGTTATTTTCACCATAAAAAATGCATAGAACCAGTAACTGGTCTGTTAGAAATCTCCAAATGATGACACTTATTCACAAATTACAATATAAAACATATAAATACATACATCTTGAATTCTTCATCTTCTTTCAGTATTTTATATGCATTCAACCAATATTCTCAGATTTGCTATAACTTGTTATAAGTTAGGGTTAGCATTATGGATAAACTGGAAAATTTAATTTATTAGGATTCATCCAATGGCAGTCTTCCTGATACATCTTTTTAAAGATGTAACCACTTCCTGCAAGAATTTTTTCTGGTTCCATCATAATTCTGAACCCCATTGCTGGTTACAGTACAAGTAATATTTATTCATTAGAATAATTTATTTTCAGATTATATTTAACCTTTAATTCTAATGTTCATCTGCAATATATGTGTTACATTTAAGAGAATAGCTTTGTTTCTGGGCCAGACCCAGTGATAAAAAGTGGCTAGCTATAGATTTTCTAAACTCTCAGCAAATTTTGTAGCTGGAAGAATTATTTTCAAAGATTCAGATAGTTTTGATCTATTCTGTACCTTTGCCAAATTCCTTGACATGTAAGAGAATATTCTACATTTGCATCAAAGTAACTCACATCATATTATAAGTCTATGCCAGATGACAATGTGTATATTTGATCTACAGCCATTTTAGGAATTTCAAAATAAGAAATACTGACTCTTATAATGGTAAAGCATTTAGAAAAATATATATAAAAGGAAAATATATTTTATCACCATTTTCTTTCATCTTCAGGAAAAATGAAAATAGTGATAAAATATTTTCAATATTTTATATCTTTGCTGTAGGTGGTGTAGCATAAAAAGTCAAGTGTTGGACTAAATGCTTTACACTATTTAATTTTGTCTTTTACAGTTTCAGTTGAAATCTTTTGATTTTTGCCTTCCTTTCTCTTCAGTTAAGAATGTAGGTATCATACATATTCAATTAACTGTACTTTTCACCATCAAATTTGTGGCATACTGCCAATGAAATTGATTGTTATTTTATGAGGGGGTAAGTAGATGAAAATGGTTGATCACCAGACTAAATGCCTTATCACTACATATTTCTGTCCCACTATGACCTAGGTTCAAATCCCAGCAACAATTTTGAATTTTAGCTCTTTTAGCTTTAATAAAGACAATACCCTGCCACTCAGTTTAAATTAATTGGAATGATTTTTTATTATTATCCTGCTGATGTTGACTTTGCTTTGTAATCATGCAGTGTTGTTAAACAAAAAAAAATCAATCAATTATTATGATCAATGTAATTGACAATAACCACCACTTGAAAACAATTTGAGGTCTTATAAAATGATTATTTACCGCTGTTATTAATTTATTATTCTTTGTTTGCTACTATTTCATTACATTTACATTACTCATAACCTTTTGAAAAGTATAAATGTTAACAATCTCATTTCTTCTTATTCATTATAAAACTGTGAGTTTGTAACCTTGTAACAAATAAATAGTCAAACTTCTGCTAGATCATTTGGGGAAACGACACTGGGGTAACTGACCTCTGAATTATAACATTTTACTAAACTTACTTGCAGTAGGTAATGTTACTCATAAAATATCTTCCATTAGTTACAAATCTTTATATTTTATTTCAGGCCATATCTGTGAGTGTATGTGTTCTTTTTCTTTTCAGTTTTCGTAGGCTGCCCATTTAAAATCAGATATTAGTATTTATTTGATACATTAAATTTGAGGAGTGAAATGCACTCTTAGGTTTCATTTATATTTGAGAACTGGTATCAGTCTATAAATTTAACTTGAGTTGTTAAATGGAGGAAAACATGGGCAGAAAATATTATGAAAGGAAATCAGATGTAAATCATTCAACTAACATACATTAACGGAAACAAGTGTATCAAATGGGTTCAGTTACTGATGACATTACAAATTCTAGGAAGAAAACTAATTGTAGTCACGACCATCATCATCGTTTTTACATCTTCTTTGTCTATGCAGGCATGGGTTAGATTCATTGATAATCATTGTATCTAACAACAAAAATTTTATCATGGAAGATCTTGATTTGTAGTTAAGTCCTATTAGTCACATCAGAGTTGATCTCTAAACATATAAAACTTTACTAATAACTAAAAACAATAACTTGATTATTTGATTAAAACATTTAGAATTGATTTATTCATAATACAAAACCTGGAACCTGAAATCAAGCTCCCCACAAAAAAAAAGAAGAAAAAGAAAAAAAAAGAAGGGTAGGGGCTTAATATTCTGAAGTCAATGATATCAAGGAATATGGAATCTATTTATGATGAGACCTAATTTAATATCTTATAATAAACCAGGCAATGTTATTTCAGATTATTATTTCTCTCCTTCCTAACAGATTTTTCAAATGACAAACCGTAATAAATAAATAAACAAAAAAATCTAGGGCAGTTATATATATATTTTTAGGGATATGATTAAGCTTTGTTTTGTAAAAATATTTGAGAATCCTATTATCTAAAGATTTGATATTTTTCTACTGAAATTCAGGCCATGTATGCATTCTCATAGCTTCAAGCCAAAATATTCTCTTCATCACTACAACACTTTACTCTTCACCATAATTAATTCTCATATCTTCAACAGCAGGAGAGGCCATATTTTCTTCTATCTCTTCCCTACAAACACAGAATTCATTCTTCAGGGTAATCGACTTCAGAATATATTACCTATTCTAAATAAATTCCAAAGGATTCTTCCCACTTACTTTTCCTTTTCTTTTCAAGATATATTATTATTGCTGAAGCCGATGTCATTTTTTTCTTTCGGTTGTTATCATAGTTATTATCAACTTTATCATTATCATTATCTCATCGTCACCATCATCACCACTATCAGAAGCAGCAGCAGCAGCATCAACAACATCAGCAGAAGTGATGTGGTTGTTTTTCTACCATATATTTTAAAATTGGTATTTTTTTAAAGTGCTTTCTTCAAATTGGGGTCATTTATATTTGATTTCCTCGTTTCACTTTTTCATTTTTTTCTTCTTCCCTGTTGTCATTCTCTCATTTTTATCTCTCACACTCTGTCCCTGTTTATACATGTATCTGTTTATCCCTTCCCAGAACAGTTTTGAAATATTTCTTTATCACAGGCATTATCATCATCATCATCATCATCATCATCATCATCATTGTTGTCATTGCTATTGTCATACTACTGGTTTTGTTATCATCACCATCATCATCCTCACTCTCACCACTACCACTATCAACATCCTCCTCCTCCAGTCACAATTATCATAATCATCATCAATATATATTTTTTTAGATACATTTACTGGCAGCATATTATCATACTATTAAGCTACCACCACTACCACACTTACCTCAGCTAAAGCTTCCCTGAGAAATAGGGAGGAGGTTGCAATAAATGGAAGAGACCCATTGTACATGTGATGTATGTGTTTAATGAAATTAAGAAAGAGATGAGACAAAAAAGACTTAATACAGCTGATCAAATTGCTAGAAATAGCAGACAAATCTTTCTTGTTTTACACCCTACTATCTTTACAAAAGAAGGCCACATTGAATAACATGGTCTTGGATGTATGGATATATACCACCTGAAAAAAGGAAGGTTTATCATAAGTGGAATGCCTTTGACCATAAGTCTGTCCAGTAAGACATAACCAGGGACTAAACAACAAGAAACAGAATGGAGGAAATAAATGTTGATCCCGTAGGATATGCACGCACAAAAATGGAAGTTGAAGCTAATGAAAAGCATTTAGCTTGGTGTTGAACTATCTTAATGAACTCACTCTACTACTAGTAATTATAATAATTACTTTGATAAAAAAATATTGTTGGGTTCTGATACCAATGACTACACAATCTATAACTACGAGTCAATGGGGAAGGTAACTTGAACTTGCTAAACATAGCAGCCACATATCCCACCAATTTGGTAGCTATTTCCAGCAGGGCAAGTGCTTATGTTGAGCTTCCCTTTTTGGCTTGTCAATATCCATTTGTTGCTAACACTCACTACACAAATTTGACTCAAATGGTTATTTTGCCCCCTTACCTTATTGCGACCATTTACCACTTTTTCTTTCTTTCTCTCTCTTGCTTTTTATGTATTTTTCTTTTTCTGTAGTACTGAATTTCTACTAAAATTCTAACATTAGTAAAATGTAGCACAGAGGATGATGAAGGAACATATGGAAAACAAGAAAAAAGCACACAAAGTAGTGGGCATGCTCACCCCTCATCAGTTATTGCCCAAACATCATCACAATTTCACACCTTATCAATAAAATTGTTCACTTTGGAGATATACCAAACAGCGAAATGCTGCAGGGTATAAATGAGGGAATATGAAGGAAAGAATGAGGTAAGTTCAAAAAAGGGGGAAAAAAGGAAAAAAAATGAAACAAGGTCTCTAAACCAAATAGTAGTAATATATGTGAAAATATATATAAAACAAAAAAGCAAACACTAATGAAAGATAAAACAATAAATGATACAAGTATTTGTATACATTGAGGCCTTTTAGCTATGTGACAGAATTTAGACGTTTGTGAAATAATTTTGATTGATATAGTTGCTGATAAAAAGTTGCAGAACAAATTTAGTAACAATTTGACTTATCTGACCACATTTCCTTCTCAAACTCATCCCATGAAACTTATTGAATCAGAGCAACTTTAGAGAATTTGAGTGCAATTGTCTTTTAATTTCTTCTGCTCTAAAGATTCTACAATTTCTAAAGAAATCATGTCTAGGAACTAAAAGATGATTATATCTAGTTTCTAAAATTGGTTTATTCAACAGTGATAAATAGTAAGAAAATGCAGTATCTGTTCTTTCTCTCAGCATTATGATGGCACTGTTCTCCAGCTGTATTACTCCTTGCTTTTTCCTTGTACAACATCGATGGGGTGGATATGAGACTTATGTGTGTGGACGACAAGTGGTTTTCTATAAAAAAAAAAAACAACGACATTGTACAGGCATGTATCTTGGAAAGGAACGTTCCCGGTATAAATCCATAGTATTATATGACATATAAAAGTTCAGAGAAAGAGATGAATGTCAAAGTTGACCTGAGCAGAATTTGAACTCTGAATATAGGCAAATAAAACTAAATCATATAAGGCATTTAGTGTAATTTTCTACTATTTCTGCCAACTCACCAGTAAGAATGATCTTTTTGCTTTTAATGTCTTACTCCCTACATACAAACATAGACACACATTATATCATGAAGTAGCCATAAAGTAGATTACACCATTATTTTCCTTTTAAGAACTTCTCTTGTATAAGAAATAGAGCATTTACTGCTTTATGGAAGAAGAGGAAGAAGAAAGTGAAACACAAAATCTAACATAAAGCAATGAGTTTGTCAGCCATTCCTTCTTTCTCCTAATTTATATTATTAACTAAGGTCTTGTAGCTAACTGTTATAACAGCCCTTGATAGTGTCTTCCTAGTTCATAAAATCTTAAGCTTAGCAGAATATATATATATATATATATATATATATATATATATATATATATATATATATATATATACACATACATGTGTACATATATATACACACATACGTGTGTACATATATACACACATACATATGCACACACTCAACACATACACAGACAGGCACATATATATTTCTTTGATTTGTATTTATTTTTAGCCAAATAACTTATCTTTGTAGAAGTCAAAAATCTGCAGAGTTTCCCTGTACATCTGTAGATTTTCAGGCAATAATTTATCTCCTGCAACTATACAGCTAAAAAGAAATGAAAAAAACCACAAAACAAAAGAAAAAAAAAAGAAAAAGAAATGAAGCAAACAAACAAAAAACACTATTTTCCTTCTTTTAAATCCTCCCACTAAAAAGGAGACCCACTTGTTGTTTGGTAATCATTCTTCAACTCGATCAGCTCTCTTCAATGACACTGCAGTAACTACAAGAGTATTAAATATTTTTATCACTTCTCTCCATTTATTTATTATTAGTGGTGCTGTTTCTTGCTGTTGTTGTTGGTATTATTATTATTATTATTATTATTATTATTATTATTGTTGTTGTTGTTGTTGTTCTTGCTGTTGTTGTTAACATTATTTGTCTTTTTTTTCCTGTAGTTAATACAATTTTCATTGGCTTTCAAGCAATACTTTATCAATATCTCATAGAAAGCTTTCAAACTCTAGTATATTATTAGATATAGCCTATTTCTTTATGCCAGTTACTTTAACTTTTATTCTCAGAGTTTCTCTTTGAATCAAGCTCATAAATTTTATCTGAAATGACAAACCATATCCTTAACAACCAGAACTTCACCCTCCACCATCATTTTTTTTTTTTTGTTATTTATCTTTTATGTATTATTTTTTATATCTTTTTTTCTGTTTTATTTCATTTTTCTTATATTAATTCTGTCTTGAACAAGTTCCGTAGTAGTAAGGAATTATATTTTACAAGATTCTTACAACTGGTTTTAACACTAGTGAGCATAATAGTATGTGTGTTTGTACTTATTGGGGGTACTGTGTTCATTGTTCAAAGGATATAAAAGCACCAAAGAATGAGATCCAATGAAAAATAGAGAGCAGAAACACATACATATATGTCTGTACCTACACATACTCATATATTATATATATATATATAGATATATGTATGTACTCATACATCTTCATTTATATATATATATATATATATATATATATATATATATATATATATATATATATATATATATATATATATATATATATATATATATATATATATATATATATATATATAGAGAGAGAGAGAGAGAGAGAGAGAGAGAGAGAGAGAGATAGAGAGAGAGTGAGAGAGAAGATTGGTTAGTTGGTTCAATGAGCACGAATATGGAATGGCGATAGTCATAAAGTAATCTTTTCATTAGAATCTGAGAATGATCTAAGACTAGGAGTTCAGTTTCTGCTTGATTAAAGCTAACAATACCAGTTTTAAGTCCTACATCAAAAATCAAATGATATTATTGTCTGGAATATACAAATTTCTAAAGCTAAATTTGTTTGAAAAGAATGATGCAAAAAGGCTAATGAATAATACAAGTGTTTAACCATTTGTATACCTTATGGTATTCCTTGATTTTTAGTTTGATGGAGCAGTGTACACGGAAACAAGAAGAAGGAGTTATGGAAGAGAGATAGTTAAGAAAGACCTAAGTAATTTAGCAGACTAATCTGAAGATGCCAAACCGCACAAATGAGATGACAAGGGATCTTATCAAGTGATGAAACAATGTACTGGAGAAACTATACATACAAAGAAAAATTAATGTGCAATGATGATATTTTTCAGTTTATCTGAAAAAAATTCAGTGCAGTGCCAATATAATTGAGATTTAAGGTGGCAAGGTGGTGGAATAATTAGCATGCTGGGTAAATGGTATTTTGTCTGTCTTCATGTTCTGAGTTCAAATTCTGCCAAGGTTGACTTTACCTTTCATACTTTTGGGGTTGATAAAATAAGTACCAGTTAAGCACTGGGGTTACTATAATCAATTTACTCCTTCCTCCGAAATTGCTGGCCTTGTACTAAAATTTGAAAACAATATAATTACAAGATTTTCTCTCTGTACTTAGCTGGAATTATTTCACCATTGTATATATTCAAGTCATTCTTTTTTTTAATACAAATACAATGGAAATAGAAATACTATAGAAGATTATAGTAAAAGCTAAATACTATAAAATGTAGTACATCATACATTTATACTTCCCTTTAAAGGAATAAATCACAGAATCTCTGATACAATAAATTACAAGAATAAATAATTTATTGAACTAACTCCCATCAGACTTGTACTTTCTGAGCTGAGCCACCACAAGGCTTGACCTTTCAATATCTATAGAATAAGTACAAGGAATATATAAGGTTCAATTTGATTCACCATATATCTCATACAAAAATTATATCTTTTGTTAAGTAAAAAAAAGGGTGTTTTTCATTTAATAAAAGGTGTTGTGTGTTCAAAATACAGAAATATATTTGTGTGTGAGTAAGTGTGTGTGTGTGTGTGTGTGTGTGTGTGTGTGTGTGTGTATTCTTTTACTTGTTTCAGTCATATATATATATATATATATATATATATACACACGTTGGCTTCTTTCAGTTTCTGTCTACCAAATCCACTCACAAAGCTCTGGTTGGTCCAGGGCTATAATAGAAGACACTTGCCCAAGGTGGCACGAAGTGGGACTGAATCCAGAACTATGTGGTTGGGAAGCAAGCTTCTTATTGCACAGCCATGCCTGTGCCTATATATATATATATATATACATATATGAGTGTGTGTATATATGAGTGTGTATATAATATGTATATATATATATATATATATATATATATATATATATATATATATATATATATATATATATATATATATATATATATATAGGGGAGAATATACAAAAAATAACAACAGACGAGGACAGGTGGTGTAAATAACAAAAGTATATATTAGTATGACGCTCGGGAATACGGAAAGTCTTTGACGTTTCGAGCTACGCTCTTCAACAGAAAGAATACGGAGACAAGGAGAAAAACACGGAGAAAAAAAATTGAATAGTGTTCAGTCAACGGTCAATCATAATAATGGCCGATCATAACAATGGCTGACCGGAAGTTAGAAATTCTTATTTCAGGAGAGCTAAGAAAGGGGGAGATAACAAACGGTGATCGGGAACGAGGGGCTGTGTGTGGGAGGTAGACTGCTGGTGATCTTGACGTATGTAGTGTGAAAATGGGGGAAGGGAGAAAGGGAGAAAGTAGTTGGTCAGTTGTAGTGTGTGCGTGGTGTGATGCGAGGGTATTGGTGTGGTGTGATGTGAGGGTGTTGGGAGGTGGGGAAGGCATGGGTGGAGTGTGGGGTAGAGGTAGGGGTCTGTGGGTAGGGGTGGGTGGTGGGTGTAAGGAATTGGATGGGGTGGAGTGGGAAGGTAGAGTAGGAGTGTGTTGGGGTGTGGTGGGATGAGCTTATGAGGGGGTGTTGACGAGGAGGGAGAAGGGGAAGGTGGATGTAAGAGAGGGGGAAGATGGGTATGGGAGGGGAGAGGAAGAGAGGAGGGAGGGTGAGTATAAGAGAGGGAAGGGGGATGGAGAGAGGGGGAAGGTGGGTATGGGGGGAGAAAGAGGGGAAGGTGGGTATGGGGGGAGAAAGAGAGGAAGAGAAAGAGAGTGAGAGAGAGGGAAGAGGGGTATGGGGGGGAGAAAGAAAGGAAGAGAAAGAGAGTGAGAGAGAGGGGAAGAGAGTGAGAGAGATAGGGTGAGAGAGTAAGAGTGTAGAGAGTAGGAGAGTAAGAGTGTAGAGAGTAAGAGTGAGAGAGGGGGGAGTACGAGAGAAGAGAGTGAGAGAGAGTAAGAGAGAGGAGAGAAAGAGTAGGGATGAAGAGAAGTGGGAGTGGAGAGAAGTATGAAGAGAGGTGAAGAGACGTACAAAGAAGTAGGAGTCGGAGCAGGAGGTGGGGGAGGGGAGAGATGGGTGGTAGGAGGGAGGGTGGGGGAGAGAGACAGGAGGAGGAGGTTAGATGAAGAGTGGAGGGGAGTTGAGCCCATGTGGCGCAAAGGAGCGAAGATAGAAGATTAATCCCTGTTCACGGCGCAAACGGGAGTCCGGATGGCCCCTGTGCATGGACAGTCCAAACACCGACAGGTGTTGCCGCAAGGAGTGGCCGGCAGAACGGAAGTGGCGTGACACCGGGGTGTCATTGCCGACGTTGATATCTCGGAGGTGTTCCGCGAATCGGTCGGCCAGGCGGCGCCCCGTTTGTCCGATGTACAGGGATTGGCAGAGAGAGCAGGAGAGGCAATATATGATGTTGGTAGACGTGCAGGTGAAGGAATCGGTGATGCGATAGGGTCGGTGATGGGTGCTGGTGAGGAGGGTGGTGTTGGAGAGGTAAGGGCAAGTGCGGCAGCGTGGGCGGGAGCAGGGGAACGAGCCAGGTTGGGAGGTTGGGTTGGGGAAGAAGCTGTGGACCAAGAGGTCCCGTAGGTTGTGGGCTCGTTTGAAGGAGGGGAGGGGTCGATTAGGGAAGATGTGGGAGGTGGAGGGGTCGGACTGGAGGCGCCGAAAAGCTCGGAGAATGGAGCGTTGGAGGGGTAGGGTGGTAGGATGGTAGGTGAGGGGAAAAGGGAGGCTGGAAACGGCAGGGCGGGTTCGGGGGGAGAGAGCAGATGCACGGTCCACAGAACGTGCTCTGGCAAGGGCGGTGTGGATGGTGGTAGGTGGATATCCACGCAGGCTAAAGTGGTGAGCCATGAGTTGAGACTGAGTCTCAAAGTCATGGCTGTCGCTACAAAGTCTGCGTAGACGGAGGAATTGGGAATAGGGGATGGAAAGTTTTGTGTGTCTAGGGTGGGAGGAGGAGAAGTTGAGATAGGAGTGTGAGTCTGTGTGTTTGTAGTGGATGGAGGTGCTAAGGGCGGAGTGGAGGATGCTGACCGAAATGTCGAGAAAGGGGACAGAGGTGTCAGAGACAATATATGTGTGTGTGTGTGTGTGTGTGTGTGTGTGTGTGTGTGTGTGTGTATGTATATATATAGTAAAACAGCACCATCATGCAATTCACTCAGCTAGAAATTTGCAAACAACATGCTGTTCTGCTTGGCATTCATACCAGAAGCTCCAATACAAACATTTCAGAGAGTTTGGGTGTCAATCTGAGGACAGTGCAATCTGAGGACATGTACAAAGAGTGATGAAAGTCAAACATCCAGTCAACATCATGGTGTTTGGAGTGATCACTAGTGATGGTGACGTTATACCTCCGTTCATCTTCCCACATGGCTTCAGACTCAACATGGAGGCCTACATCAAGTGCCTGGAACTCTTAACAGGAGGAGATCCAGTTTTGTTTTGAAGATAATCCATCCCATGTAGGCATCTCAGGCTTTTGGGTAGGATAATGTAGAGTTGTGGGTCCTTGAAACCCAAGCTATTCAGAATCTGGTCCTGTATCCTGATGACAATGTTGTGGTCTTTGGCACTATGCAATTGTGTCAGATTTGACTGTCTGTGTAAATTTCAAAGTTTGGTACAAGTCTGTCCAGGATTTTCCAGATGTATATCACTCCATAACTTTCCCACCTTTGTTCTAGGGAGTAGAGTCTCAACATTTTCATCCTCACCCAGTAGCCGATATGTCACATTGAGATGGTCTTCTTTGAGTAGCTTTGCTGAATTACTTCAAGTTTCACCATAATTTAACAGTGTGGTGACCATAGTTGGGAGTAGTAGTCAAAATGGCTGAGGCAAATGTTCCCCAGAGGACCATTTTTGCTTCCTGTTCTCTTATTCTGTAAGTTCTGAGGATCCATCCAGTATACTGTCTGCATTTTTATTGCTAATTTAGTAACATGCGCCTGGAAAGATGCATTGTTACTCATGTCAATGAAGAGTCATGCACTGATTTTGACGCATGGATTGCAATCCCTCCTGGGCCAATGTATCCTGTGTGCGTCTCATTCAGCTTCATGTGTTGGTAGGATAAGGTTTGGAATTTTCCAGCATTAAACTGCATGTTATTTTCATCAGCCCACCTGTATACTGTATCCAGCTCTTGTTGCAAATATGCAACATCTTCAGGGTTTCATATCCTCTGAGAAGCTTTTGAATCATCTGTATAGCTAGCAAGGGTGGCTATCTGAGTAGCTGAGAGCATGTCTGAGAGAGCTACTATGAATAGCAGTGACCCCCAGACAGTGCCCTGTGGGACACCACTCATTATTTGTGCTTCCTTTGAGGTAGCCCCATTGGCTACAACTACCTGCTTTCTGTCTTTTAGAAAGTTGTACAGCTACTCTCTAAGTTTTTTGACTCTGACGCATGCGTACGAACAACCATGCTACATGGCAGTGAAACATGGGCTGTAACTGCTGAGGACATACGTAAGCTCGCAAGGAATGAAGCCAGTATGCTCCGTTGGATGTGTAATGTCAATGTGAATACCCGTCAGAGTGTAAGTATCTTGAGAGAAAAGCTGAACATTAGAAGCATCAGTTGTGGCGTGCAAGAGAGACGATTGCGCTGGTATGGACATGTGGTGAGAATGGAGGAGGATAGCTGCGTGAAAAAGTGCCACACCCTAACAGTTGAGGGAACCCGTGGAAGAGGTAGGCCCAGGAAGACCTGGGCTGAGGTGGTGAGGCAAGACCTTCGTACATTGGGCCTCACCGAGGCGATGACTACGGACCGAGACCTTTGGAAATGGGCTGTGCGTGAGAAGACCCGGCAAGCCAAGTAAGATCGTTGCCAGTGCCCCTGGACTGGTTCTTGTGCGGGTGGCACATGAGATGCACCATTTTGAGCGTGGCCGTTGCCAGTACCGCCTGACTGGCTCCTGTAGGATTTTCGAGCGAGATCGTTGCCAGTGCCCCTGGACTGGCTTGTGCGGGTGGCACATAAAAGACACCATTTCGAGCGTGGCCGTTTTCGTGCGGGTGACACGTAAAAGCACCCACTACACTCTCTGAGTGGTTGGCGTTAGGAAGGGCATCCAGCTGTAGAAACTCTGCCAAATCAGACTGGAGCCTGGTGTTGCCATCCGGTTTCACCAGTCCTCAGTCAAATCGTCCAACCCATGCTAGCATGGAAAGCGGACGTTAAACGATGATGATGATGATGATGATGAAGTCATGCAGCTTGTGACACATCACACCATGGTCAATTTTATCAAAGGCTTTTGCAAAGGCGAGATATATCACGTCCACATTTGAGTTTTTGAGTAGCTGCTTTTGAGGGCAATGGGATCCCAGGGTTACAATGTGTGTTCAGGGTATCAATGTGCACTGAGACCTGCAATTCACATCAGTTCATATGGATAGGTGTGTATTTAATAAAAAGAAAGCGAACAAAAACAACTGAATATCTAGTAATATATCTAATAATCTAAACTTGGTTTTCTCAGTAGTTGTTGACTTACATAACTCAATGCCCGTACACAAACACATACTTGCATACATACATGATGGCCACTTCCTTGTTCTCAAGTACAAGGTGATGATGCTGGTACATCAAGTAATACCTATGCATAGTGCTTTTCAGAGTGAGGAGAGGCCTTGCATGCAGCCAGTCCTAGTCTCTGTATAATAATCATAGATACCTCTAAAAGAAGAACCATTCAATATCATTGGCTGCCACTCAGTGGCAGGTTTTACATCAGAGATTTCCTTCTCCTAGAGGAATGTCCTAACAAGGACTACAGGACATTCACTCCCAGTAATGTGATACACCATACCTACAATCAAATTCTCATGGTTCCCTGCTGATTGTACCTGTTGAGCCTGCCTGTTGTTAAAAACATGTCAGTCCTCTATGTAGCCACTGTGTTTTCTTCACCAAAGTCACCTGTTTGTTGATGATTTCTGCAGGAACTACTGCTATCCATAGGAAATAGCAAGATCAAGCTTGTGTATACAGTATTGGATGACTTGATTTTAATGAGTTTATCCATCCTTTGACAAGTTTTGTTATTCATCTTGCAGGGTGTCCAATCACACACTTTTCAAAGCAAGTTTAGTGGAGTTGTTGATTTAGTTGCCAACAATCCAACCATGCAGCAGGTTGTACTGGATTACATACATATATACAGACAGACTGATAGATAGATAGACAGTTAGATAGGCAGACAGACAGATAGACAGACAGACAGACAGACAGACAGACAGACAGACAGACAGACAGATAGATAGATAGATAGATAGACAGATAGATAAATAGATACAGAGAAGAGAATTTAAGCTCAGTAAACAGGATATGTGAATAGAATATGGTAAAACATAAGCAAGAACACAAATCTCTTTAATGGTTGCTGACTGAAGTTCCACATTTTATGGCAAAATTTATGTTTCACAACACTAAACAATTATTTTTCCTTTTTCTTAAAAAAAATATTGTTTAGATACTAGCATAGATTATATACCTAAAAGTTTAAAAATTTGCATGAATTCTGTTATGTTTGATGTTCTTCTGAATGACAAATGCAGCACAAAGAAAAGAAGTATTTAGTTTACAAGTCACTGTATTTTATGAACAAACAGTAACAAATATTAAGGATGTCACATTATATGTATACATCATCCTTGATTCATCTAAATACTCCTGAATCAGTCTTTCTTTCCTGTCAGTAATTGTTCACTAATGTATTTAGCAAGTGTTTATGTTTCTCTCGATGAGTCTTAGAGTAGGTGTCATTGCTTATTTGTCTTGAACTATGTGTAAAACCTCTCCCATTATAGTGTCTTACTTTGTCTTTCATTATAATTTCGTATTTTTTCACTCTCTCATCCATTATACTTTATTTCTCTCCCTCACATGCTCGTTATACTTCCTTGCACTCTTTCCTATTACATTATCTCCTTTCTTTTTATGTGAGAGTCACAGCTGTTTCAATGAATAGTATAATTGTATGCCAATCAAAAAGTTGATTAGTTCACCTCACATTACTTACACTTGCATTGTATCTATGGTCAAGACACGATGCTTCTGATATCCTAGAAGTAAATATGTAGATACAATTCAACTGTAAGGAAAGGGAAGATGGGGAATACATTCTGTAATTAATGAGTGCTTCAATAGCATATAGTGTTGAGATTAAATGCTCCCATAATTATAAATAAGAAAAGAATGGACTTATCTGTGTTACACTACTTGAAGACAAAGTTTTCTATATTGACCCAGTGATCTAATGGTTTTTGTGAAACATAATTGTATGTATGTGTGAATGTGTATACATAGTGTGTATATGTGTGTATGATATAATAATTGTAATCATTCAAAGCTGGTAATAGTTATGAAATATGCTACTGGTATTTTGTTGTCATTGTCATCATCATCATCATCATTATTCTCATCATTGTCACTGTCATCACCATAGTCATCATCATCATCATCATTATTATCATCATCATAGTCATCATGCTCCTCCTTATTACCATCCTTGTTCCTTGCCATTATTGTCATCACTGTCATAATTATCATTGTTGTAATTTGTCTTCATCATCATCATCGTCATTATCATCACTGTCCTTAGTGTTGTCATTATCATCATTATCATCATCATTTTATGCTTTTCCATACCAACGTGAGAAGGTCAGGTCATCATGTTCTGAATCAGGTCTTATCAGGAGTTACTTTTTCTTGCTAGAGTTACTTTTTCTTGCTAGAAGTTTCATAGATCAAATTTGACATAAATATTTCATTTTTGGTTATCTCCTATATTATCCTTAGAAACAGCTTAGTGCTTAGTCAAAACTGTATTTTATGAAATCAATTATTCACGTATCAGACAAAATATGTAATTTTAAATGCTGCAGTTCAGAGGTATTAAACAATGTATAATGTTTAATTTAAGTATCTAGAAACTTATCAAATGATGTTGATCAGGTGTTGCTGTTGATGTTGTTGTTTTAACTCAGGCTAACCCCAACTGAGGAGTTCTACAATGGAAAGTATTCTACTATGATTATCTAATTCTATTTTCAGACAATTCACAAAGACTGTTATCCAAATTGTGTCTTTCTTTTCTGTAAGATAGTAGGGCTTAATTTGAGTGGAAGTTGGCTACTTTTTCTTGTAAGTTGAACCACACGTACAGGTATCCACATTATCTTGCTGATCATATGTCATTTCTTAGTCCCAGATAAACAATGACTGAATAACTCTATGATCAAAGCCATTCTATCTACAGCCATCTTGTCTTTTATTCAAACTATTTCAACTATCATTACATTATCCAATGTCATTATCATCATTAAATTTGATAACGTCAGGTGTGATTTGACAGAGATTTTGTTGCTATTTCTAGTAATTTCAGTGATTATTTAGAAGCTCACTTGTTGGTTACTGTTTTAATGTGTTAAAAAGACAGGTGTACTATTAGAATGAAGTGTAGCATAGGTGACTAAAAATCGGAATGTCAAAAGTCTAGGATTCTCTACAGTAGTGACTGATATAGCTAATTTCCTTAAGAATCAATAGGGTACAGCATTATTACCATTTGCTGGTTTATCTAATATGACGCAAGATAAATCATCTAATAATTGAAAATGTTCATTTTAGAAACAAAAACAAATAAGTGATGTCTGACTCAATTTATTATACTTCTCCCGAGATACGTGAAATCCTTAAATTTTTGCTGTGTTAAGCTGTAGTGTGTTTAAAATTTCTAAACAAGAAGTTGGCTAGAATAGTCATACATGCCTCATCTGAGGAACTGGTTAGGAAAAACATATGTATTTCTTGGTTTATAGTGAAATAACTATTTTAAAATTATTGTAAATTTGCTTCTGATAGAAAAAGAAAAAAATAGTTTTCATTCGTCCAGTTAAGAATATTTTAGTGTAGGATAAAAAAAGCATTAGTAAGTGAAAAGAAATCAGAGACTTCTTGTTATTCCTCCAGATTTAATCAAGGCAGCTGATTGAAAGATCTGATAGAGCATTAGGCAAAAGACAATGTTTAGTTATATTCATTTATGTTCTGTAAATTTCTCCTTTTCTTACTCTGAGGTTGATAAAATAAATACCAATTAAAATAACAGGGTTGATCTAATTGATGATTTGTTTTAATATTCAGTATTTTTGAGAAACCACAGGATGAATGCAGAACTTTGGAATTCTGAAGTTTTGCAGATACAAAACTTCATCCTTTATATATATAAAAACAAAATCATGATTTTAAGTGATATGAAATTAATTATTTAAGAAACAGATATTTTTAACACTTATCATTGTATTAAATCACATTGTCATGATTAATTTACAATGATAATTAACAATGATAGGGATATAGTTTGTGGATACTAATAAGATGCTATATTCATCTGTGTTTTATCTCCACAGCTCAAAAAAGTTATATTAGATTGACATATCTTGAATTCCTGAATTCTGCAATAAACAATAGGATTGATCCTGGTTATGCAAGCTAAGAGAAAACTTCTCTATTATACAATGTTTCAATTGATTGAAGCGAAAGTTTCAATACAAGCTTTCTTGTCACGATTCCTGTCAGAAATTGTCTATGAATTGTATTAACATGATTTTCAGTTTTCCAAATTTTTTTTGAGCCTTGCAAAACAATAATTCCATATTTCTCAAACCCCTTATTTGTATGGTTTGAGAAATACTTATAAGTTTTGATATATATATATATATGAAATAGCTTTATCTTCTAGTTCACTTTTGCAGCAAGAAAAACTTTATATTAGGAAAGTTTAAAGGCATTTTTACCAGGGATACATTATCATTGATTCATTTACGAACAAAACAGTCAACACCCCAGTTAGGTTAAGCACCATCTTAAATTTTCACTCCTCATGGCAACTGAACTTATCAAAGTTTTCTCAGAATTCTCCTCTGGATAATAGTCTATTCTTATGAATTAGACAATTGCAACACATGTCATGATTTTAATGGAATCTAGAAAAAAAAAAAAAATGATAATGTGAGATGTAAGAGAAGAAGAAGAAGAAAAAGAAATGAGCATTCAGAAAAATTACTTTTCAATATCAAAGAGTCTAGTTAATTGCAAAGGAAGAAATGTTGTGTAACTCATTGAGTTAAAAAAGGTTAGAAGGTATAGCAGGGGATTTCATCTAATGTTGAAATTCTTGAAAGGATACGAACAACAGTTGCTTCTCATGACCTCCTTTAGTACTGTAAACAAACTCACAAATGTAAAGTATTTCTCCATAATATTTAAAGAAGCCTCTATGTAGTCATCTGATCTGTTAGAAATAATAACCAACTCACTTTCAACTCACAACTCACTATCTTCAAAGAATTGGGGTTTTATCAAAATCATGTCACCAGCTATGAAAAGAAACTAAACTTAAAGAAGAATAGATTATTAAGTGAAGGAGCGAACTAGAAGAATTTTATAGATGGTAACAACCAGACTGTTTCTGATCATAGATCTGCTCTATCAAGGCTAATCTAAGACTGAAGAACAACAACCAAGATAAAATGAAACATTGAATATTATGTATCTTTCCTAATGGATACAGCATTATGTGGGTGACGAAAATCCCAGTTTATTGACCCTTAGAAGCCTTTTAACTTGACCTCTTTTGTTGATCAGATATTTCTCAGATAATCTGTTTTGATCAAACAGATGTTATAAAAAAAGTGAGAAAAATATTGTTATAGAGTAACAAAACTGTGTAAGAAGTAACAATAGACAATGGCAGACTGTGTGATATAAAAATACAATATCAAGGTTGATAATAGAGAATTTCTATTCAAGGACCATAAGGCCCTTGTTTCAAATCTTTTTAATCAATATCATCTTGAGTTTGGTAGGATCAAGTATCTTTCTTTCTTTCTTTCTTTCTTTCTTTCTCTTTATATTTCTCTCCTTCTTTTTCTCTCATTATTCCTGTCGTTTCTTCTTTCCTCCTCCCCCTTTCTCTTTTTCTTTCTTTATGCTTCTGTTCTACCTCTCTATGGCTTTAAGTTTCTGCGTTTACACTTCATTGATCTCATTAGTGGATAGGAAGTGTTTAGTATAAGTTGATGTACTTCCTTATAGATGGGAAGGGAGTCCTTGCACCAGACTCAGACTAACATAATGGTTATTAATGGCTAAATCTTCATGCACCACATACTACTGCTGCACTATATCTAGGTAGCAATCAAACCCTTAAATAACAATGATACAGGACAAAAACAAAGATTTAGCTAGTATAAAGTTGAATTATATATGTGTGCACATATTTGTGTCTGTGTATATATGTTTATGTACGTGTATACTAAGACACAAATAATTACCACCAAGTATGAGACTGTTTGAAACAACTTTATATATAAGGTAATAGGAATAAATCATTCTCACATTTAATGTTTATCAGTATAAGATTATATACAAAAATTAACAGACTAAAACAACTTTTGAAGTGCACTTGCCCACATATATATGTATATACATTTATATGTGCATATAAAAGTATTTATATATATATACATATATATATATATATACATATACATATATAAATATATATATATGTGTGTGTGTGTGTGTGTGTGTGTGCATGTGTGCACACTTTCTTTAAATATACATATGTGTATGTATGAGAGCACAAATGTTTGCATGTGTATGTATGTATACACAAGGTTTTAATAAAACAGTCAAAATACACAGTGTTAATCTGATTGCAAGATCTGTGACAGAGGGAAGGGGTAGTTTGGAAATACCTTCATCTAAAATTTTCTATGCATATAAAATGAAAAGCGATATCTATCTAAGAAGACTGGTACAATGTGATTGCTGTGCACAAGCCAGACATTAAACCACGCAGAAAAAGCTGGCTTCAACAAAGCAGAAATATGCTGAGCCATTTGGACAGCTGGTTGATTGAAGAGGAAGAGATCTCCCGTAAGCATCTAGGAGGTCTAGATCTGGAAGTTGTGATATATGACCAAGATAACTTGAACGAAGCAGATCTGTAAAAGATTGCAGTTAGATGGATGGAATTCTTCTAAACTTTTGGTTTTAGGTGGGTTAGTAAAATAAATATAAAAACAAAATGTAAAATGAGAAAGCAAAATGTAAATGCACAGACAATGTGTCTATGGGAGATATTTTATCAATATATTTGAAGACTTTTATGAAAAACCTAGTGTGACACAGATATTAAATTATATACTGTTTCCATAGAATATAGGTAAGTAATATGCATTCAGTATCCACTATACTGAGAAATTCATATTTTGCCATACTTATCCACATTATTATAAATAAACAAATGTATATTTATTTTATCAGCAGTAAAGCTATATAAAGATTTGCATATTTACCTTTATTAATAAGATAAACATACTAGAGATAAATTTATGTATGCATGCATACACTATCATAAGATCAAACCATTTATAAACATAAATACTCACTGACACACATGTATACACATGCATGCATACACACTGCCTCTGCACTAATATATATATATATATATATATATATATAGATACACACACACAAACACACACCCACAATTATGATTGCCAGTCACCACTCTCTCTTCCATATTTAAACAGAATTCATTGTCTTGTGATTTGAGTTTCACACCACTGCAATCTCTCAGTGTGTGTGTTGGGATGAGAGTGTTGTTTATACACACACACACACACACACACACACATATATATATATATATTTATATATATATATATATATATATATATATATATATATATATATATATATATATATATACACACACACACACACATGCACATGTATACATGTATGCATAGTTGTCTAAAAGTCCATAAGTTAGAAAAACAGACACACATATATTGATTAATTGAGTTGGTGTATTATTGTTAATGAAAAATAATATTATATTCTTATATTCTCAACAAAGATGCGAAGCTGGTAGGATTATTTAGCATACCAGAGAAAACGCTTCATGCCATTTTGTATTCCTTCATGTTCGGAGTTCAAATTCTGCCAAGGTCAACTTTGCCTTTCTTTCTCTTGGGGTTAATGAAATAAGTACCTATTGCACTCTGTTTGGGGTTGATGCAGTTGACTTAGCCCCTCTCTCTGCCAAAATTTCAGGTCTTGTGCCTATCATAAAACATAATTATTAAAACAATAATAATCCTTTCTATTATACGCACATAGCCTGAAATTTTGGGGGAGGGGTCTAATCCATTACCTCGGTTCCAATACTTAAATGGCATGTTATTTTATCAATTCCAAGGGCTCAAAAGGCAAAATTGACCTTGATGGAATTTGAACATAAAGATAGATTAAATGCTTCATTTTGTCCAGGGCACCAACAATTCTGCCAGTTCATATATATCTATCTGTCTCTCTCTGTAGGTCATTTGCCTTGTCTGTCTCTGTTTGTCTATCTATTTATCTATCTATCTATCTATCTATCTATCTGTCTATCTATCTATCTATTTATCTATCTGTCTTTCTTTCTTTCTTTCTTTCTTTCTTTCTTTCTTTCTTTCTCTCTCTCTCTCTCTACACACACACACACTTACACACACTCACACAATCAGAGATAGAGAGAGAGAAGGAAAGAGAGAAAAAGAAAGAGAGAGAGAAAGAAAGAAAAGAGAGAGGAAAATAAAGAGAGAGACAAAGAGAGTGAGAGAGAGAGAGAGAGAGAGAGAGAGAGAGAGAGAGAGAGAATTAAAATGTTTTTGGCCATATATAGAACAGAATATTGGTAATAATAATAAAGTTTGCTAGAAGAAATGAAGTAATTGTACCTTAGTTGATTTATATACAGGTAGAGAGAGTCTTCAGTCTTTTCAAGGAAATGAAATGAAATGAAATAAAATAAATTATAGTAAAATAAAGAAGAATACTTTATTTTATTTCATTCCATTTCCTTAAAAAATTTTAAGCGTTTTTGTACCTCTGTATAAATAAACCTCAGTACAATTCCTTCATTTCTTGTGAATAACCTTATAAATACACACACACAGACACACACACACACACACACACACACATATATACCTACATGCATGCATGCACACATATACATATACATACATACATACAAAAATACGTACGTACGTACGTACATACATACATACATACATACATACATACATACATGCATACATACATACACAGGAGCCTCCTATTATAACAGTAATGCAATCCTGAAAATCTTACCATAATGCTAAGTTAATTATCCCATTGATTTTGATGCTATAAATTTATAATGTACTTCAACAAATATTTTTAAAATATTACAAAAAAGAAAACAAAGGAAAAAAAGAAATCACTCAACTACTTCTAAGCATAAAAATAACAATTTGTAAATATATATGGTAAAATATCTCTCGATAAAAACATACGAAGAAAAATATAGATAAGATTATCATTTTGTAATAGAGGATGGACCTCTTTTTGCAAAAGATGTTGACAACTATGTGAGGGATGGTTGTGGTGCAATGAAAGTTACTAAGAAGATGAAGGCCATTAATTCCTGTCTTATATTTGATCATCATCCACTTGAGGGACAAAGAACCTATCCAAAATTGCTTGCTGTTTATGATACATCATCTCTTTGTACAATTCAGTGTGGGAACTGAGCTCATTGTAAACTTCTCTGGTAATTTCTATGTTACATTCATCATTAAGAGCATTATCAGTAAAATCTTTAAACCTTCCTCTAGAAGTGTCAACCCTTTAGCAATATTGTGTGCAGTTAATTAAAGTGGAGTTAGTGGAAATTTCCATATTCTAAGCTTGCTCTTGTTCTCACAGTATTTGCTGCTTCTTAGATAAAACTTCACGATGAAGGTACTAGCAACTCAAATCTATCTCTCTATGGGACACTGGCACATCAACTCATCTATTACTTCTTCTTCAGTTGCAAAATCCTTTTCAAGTGTTACAATATTTTTTTCAAGTTTAATGTAGACTTAAACTTGCAGAAAACTTGTAAAATCATGGATAAAGTGTGAGTGTATATTTTTCTAAGCACCATCCAAAGTTGACTCATCTGCATCAACAACAGCATCCATTATATTGAATTTCTTTTGGAGGTATCTAACTGTAGGCTTATCCTCCCTATCAATTGCTTTCATAAGTTGTTTGAAATTTTTAGATAAGATGCCTTAACACATGTAAAGCCATTGGTTGGAGCAAAGTTGTATCCTGCTCTAACATTATAAGAAAACTCATTTGAATTCACTTGGTGGCTTTGTGTATTGTCAGAATTACATTGTCCAACGTGTTTTTTTCAAATCTTGCAGACTGTGCATTGAAGGATATTTGGCTGTTATTTCTAGCAGGTTGATAAACATATAAAGACTTTCTGGAAGAAATAAAGACGCATAGAATCTAGATAGGCAATTAAATATCAGGTAGATTTACATAGTAGAAGTAGTTTCTACAACCTCCATACAATTAATCAATGTGTGTCAAAGTGTGCAATGTAATTCTCTGCTAGACAGAAGAATCGTATATAGGAAAATAGATATATGGTAGCACTTAGCAACTAAGCCAACTATCTGTGTGCCATAGGTTAACAACAACCTTCATAAAACAAAAGATTTCTAATAAAGATACTGGCATTAACAAAGGACAGTTTTCTTGATTGAGTTTTCACTATTAAATCTCTGAAGATATCACTGTAATTTAATCCTCTAAACATGATGCAGAAATTTATAAGAAATAAAGAATTTTGACATACATACATACATACATACATACATACATACATACATACATACATACATACATACATACATATATACATGTATGTATGATATAACAAAGCAAGAAATAAATTACTTAATAACATGCTAATTTATATGTAGATATTATTATGTCATCAGCACCAAGTGAGATGGTGCATTGAATGTTCTAATTTTATTTGCTTCCACTAAAACTGAATAACTCTCATAGTGAAAACTTGCTGAGAAATCTAATTGAACTTAATGTCAAGTATTAAGAAAGTGACATTGGTGGCATGATCTAGGATCCATAAGTTTATTTCATGCAAGTGCCAAGGGGATTTAAGATGCTGAATCAATTCATTGGTGTGTAGGTATGCATGCAGAAATGATTCCAGCTAAAGTGCCGATATTCACATTAGGTCATGCAAAGAGACATCTCAGAGATTATAAATTTGAATTCCTCCTAACAGGAATAGGATTTTACCGAGGAAATATTTACACTTATTCTGATTACAAATAAAGGAGGATGGGGTTGGAGCATAAAACCTTTAAGCATGCTGTTAGTATGCTGCTGATAGGCAGAGCTTTAATTGGTAATCTGTCAGAATTAGATTAATTTAATTATAAATTGCAGCTGCTGACCCTCCTCATAGCAAAAAAAAAAAAAAAAAAAGTCATGGTCAGTTAATTTATGATATATAAAATTAATGAGTCTAATTAAGACAAAGTTGTAAGGAACAATAATAAAGCACATTTATCATTCTGATGTTGATTTGTTATCGAAACACAAGCTCAAGGATTTATAGTAGAAAGGGAATTAACAAAACGACAAGTTATATCTTCATCAAGGGCATAGTGAGCAAATGAAAGGAGATAGTTACAATCAAGAAGTGAAACTAGATCACAGATTTTTATTGTTGGAAACTTACTTCTTTTCTCACTATCTTAATTTTACATCGATGAAAGGTGGCCATTTGTATTATGCAATCAGGAAATTGTAATGGCATTTGTAGCTATCAAGATTTCATGAGAAATCAGTGTCCTATACCTTGAACAAAAATGTTCTGTTATTCTTTTAATATTGGTTTCAAATTTTGGCACATGGCCAGCAATTTTAGGGGAGGGGTTAGTCAATTAAATCAATCCCACTGTTCAACAGCTTTCGTTGAAGACACTTGCCCAAGTGCCACAGTCATTGTAGGACGGAACTTGAAATCACGTGGCTGAGAAGCAAACTTCTTACCACATAGCCACCTGAATATACTATATATATTTTCTTTGAAAGGGTTGGGGTGTGTGTAAATGTCTTTATGAAAAGCATGTTGTTATTGTCGTTGTTATTGTTGTTGTTGTTGTTGTTATTATTATTATCATTATACTGTGATTTTATTTTCATTTTGTGCTGCCAAAAACAGCTCTGTGCACTTTATCTTTTGTTTCTATTGTACTGAAATGCTCTGCACAATGTGTCCCTTACTACTATTTCTTCTACTGCTCTTGCTGCTGCTGCTGCTACTACTACTACTACTACTACTACTACTACTACTACTACTACTACTACTACTACTGTTTTATTTCTGTTATGTGAATTCATCGTACAACCAAAGCGGTTGTGTGAATACATGCAATGTTTTGTATGCAGATGACTTCAAGTTGTATGTTGCAGATATTAAACAACTGTAAACATTGCTACAGAAAGTATACAGTTTACTAGAGGACTGGGGTTAGAAAAATGCACAAAGGCTGAGGAAAATTAATTAAGAACACTAATGTCATGTTAGATAAAGAAAGAGAGATTAAAGAATTAGATCAAAGGCAGACTTACAAATACTTAGGAATTAATGCACTAGACAGAGTACAAACCACAGTTATGAAAGAAAAGGTTAGGAAGGAATATTACAAATACATTAGATTACTACTTAAAGCTATGCTAAATGCAAAAAATAAGTTAATAGGCATTGATACTTTAGCTGTCAGTGTAATAAGTGATAGTTATAACATTCTGTAGTAGAATGTAAGACAATTACCAAGATTAGGCAGGAAAATTATGTACGTGTGTGAATGCATGCATGTATGTGTGTGTGTGTCTCTGTATTTTATGACTACATTCAAAATGTATTACCCAAAATATGGCTCAGAAAGATTATATTTACCATATATACATTAGAGTTAGGGGTCTTCTGCAATTATCAAACTATTGTAAACGATCTACAGTGGAACTACAAATGTATTTAGTAATAAATGAAGTGAAACTAAAGCAAATAGCTATATGGCAGTAACAAAACAAATTATCTATTTCTGTGTTCTTAAAGAAGCCAAAACATACAACAGGTGCTGAAATAACAGACAAATGTAAAGAGATTGGTGAAATAACTGCAGAAACTAAGAAAAACTAAAATATAAACTGAAAATGGTAATACAAACTTGCATGTTAAGATGTTGGTAAGAAAAGCTCCTACACAACCAATATCGGAGAAGACTGAAAAAATATGAATAGATAAAAAAAAAAAAATAGTGAGTGGCTGAAGAATACATGCTTTAAAGCTAAGAGCAAAAGATTTTTACAACCAACATTAGAGTAAAGTCTTTCAATAGAAACCGACAAAACAATATAATAAAGCAGAATATGCATCATGTACTTTACTTTTACCCAGCATAAGTGAAAGAGAACATTTACAGGCAGGAAAAAACTGGAAATGTCATATACTAAGAATACCAGCTTTAATGAAATATGACAGAAAAGAGATAGTAAAAACATAGAGCTGAAAAGTCTCAGAGAAAGGGAAAGCAACCTTATTTTGAGACAATAAAATTCACACAGACCAGATTATTATTCTCAAAAATAACCAGTCAAAGAAATGTTTTTTAACTGATGTATCAATTCTAACAGAGAATGATATATCTCAAAAGGAAATAGAAATATTATCAAAATAAGGATCTGGAAATAGTAATGTTAATGAGAAAGTGGAATAGAAAATAGAAGAACTCCTGCAATAATATCTTCTTTGGGATAGTTAAAAATACGTAGACAAAGGCATAATCCGACCTCAAAGACTTAATTATGTGCACAACATTAGGAAAATTGTACTACAATAAACTATCTTACTAAAAGTGCTTTCAATATAATATCAAATTGCACACACGCACAAAGCACTGCATGTACTCAAAACACACAAATCTGTGCTTGGTTATGTAGTGACAGTGTAAAATAAACATAGAAACTTATGAACAATAATAATAATGATAATAATAATAATGATAATAGTAATGATGATAATAATAATAATAATAATAATAATAATAATAATAATAATAATAATAATAATAATAATAATAATAATAGATTAATAAATAAATAAATTATTAAAAATCTATAAAATCTGATAAGTCTGTCTGCAGAGAGACAATGGACAAGTAGTAGAAACTTAGTATTGTGACTCCTGAGTGTTTTGTAAGCTTGTAATGCTCAGATCTTTCCATAGACTGCTTAAAAGATTATGGATACCATCAGTAGTAATATTATCCAAGAAATAACTAATAATTCTAGTAAAACATGCGAGATCAATCAATAAAACTGTGGTGCATAATGGGATAAAATTTAGAGTTTGCGTAACTGCATGACATAACAGCCACAGCAATGTCTAGTGATGCTATTGTATGCCAAATTGTAATCTACTTTAAACATATCTCAATATACAAGTTGTATCATTTGCCTCAATGAAAAACAATAGTATAGAGTTCTCTGATAGAAATCCAAACATGAATGAATGTATATTACCTGCTAAACACTAAAGACAAGGTCAATCTGTTTTTCTCTTAACTAAACTATTAATTTTATGTAGGAAAGTTTGCAAGGAAGAGTGAAGTGTCTAACATTTCAGACCTTTGCTCTTTGTTAAAGTGAAGACAAGAGAGTAAGAGGTATTGTCATTTTAGGACCTCAGATTGTACATTTTAAAGTCTAATGGCTAATTCATTAACTCTGATCTTGATCCACCCTGCTTTAGTCTGCTGAACCTAGTCTTCATTTAATGCACGTGTGTCTTCCTTCAAATTCTCTTCCTTTTGTCTTTCTATTCACTTTATTTTTATTTACTTATTATTTTTCTTTATATATTTCTATTATTTATTTTTCTATATTCCGTTTATCACTCCTTCCATTTTCTTTCTCTATTTTCTTGAATACACATTCTAGTAACACTGAATTAACTATAAGAGCACCTTCTGAGGAGGAACATGGCTCTTAGAAATGCAAATAAAAACAAGTCACATAGGAGTATTTATCAGTTCAAATCACAATCAATCACCCTATAGTAGATAGATTATGAGTCAAATTCTCGAGTTATGATAAAAAAAAAACATTGACTATCTTCTCCATCTTCTGGAAAAGGTAAATCTAACATACAGCACAATTTACCACCACTACATGGTTCTTCTGTATATTTAACTATGTTCATTCCACCTGGATCAAATTCTCAATTCTTGTCCATCTGTTTTCTTTTCCTCACATTGTGCTACAGATGACCAGTCACATTAATCTCACTGAAAAGTAGAGCCTATGAAAAATCAATGCCTCTTCATTTCTTTTCTTCATTAACTTATAAAATAAAATATTCACCACCTATTGATTTACAAATATATCTATATATAGATTTATATAAATTCTACACAAATAACACTATATGCATTGCTCCAACATTTCTTTGCATTATTGAATTAAGCATTTAACTCAATAGTATTAAAAAGTATTACACAAGAAGACTAAAGAAAAATACTCTTTGCGGTATGCTACTGGTATTTAATGTATTTTACTATATTAATTAGTCACAAGCAAAGGAAATGAATTATCTTGATATATACCAATGTGTAGATGAACATATTTATACAATACTTCTTTCTCTGTGCAACTGGTCTACATTTTGTGTAACCCATAGCCCTCACATCATTATGAGAGGTGTTTTAGTATAGCTTCAATAAATTAACATTCTAAAATCAGTTTGAAAATAATTAAAAAAACAAAAAACAAAAGAGTAATTTTCTTTCTTGTTTCACTTAGTTAATTATTGCTAAAATTTTGAACTTCCTATCTTCAGTAGATTCTAAGATACTAGATTAAACATGCAATCATTCAATTAAGCAAACAAATGTGGCTAATTAGTGAGATGACAAAACTGTTTGGTGGCTGCATATTTTAAAAGAAGGAAATGATGATAATGGTGCACAATGAACCAGTAAGGGAATTTTTACATAGTCATTCACTCTATCCAATGTGGACATGAAATGTCTCATAACAATCACTCAGATGGGATAGAATTAGCTAGAAATATTAACCAAGTAATTCTTTGATTGGCAGATTCTATTAAATTAACCTGGTTAGGCAATGCTCATATTACTAGCTGAAGGACAAACTTAATTTTGTAATTATAAGAGTATATTTTCCCCAGTAAAGGAACTGTGCACTTGTGTGTCAATTTGTGCTGGCATATAAGTGTCAGTGATTGTGTTCAGAAAGTACTTCAAGTTTTATATTTTTTAATTTTAAGCAATGGTTGATGTATTGTTGATACTTGAGTAATTTTCTATTTCAAGTGAACATTTTTAACTAACCTAACAGTTGGTTGTTCTGTAAACAAACTGAAAAAGTTTTCCCTGCACTTTTTTCCCTCTGAAACTGATGGCTTTGATAAAATATTAATCAACTGAACCATAAAATAGAAATTATATCTAAAAATATAAAAGAAAGTCATTTATATGTGGAACCTAGTTCAAAGCCATCATTTGTTCAGGGACATTGACAAATCTCTGAGCATTTTTGCCTGATCAATTCTGAAAAGGCAATAAAAAATTTTTTTACAGCTAATCATTAGAGAAGAGCTACAGGTGCCAAGCATCTAATGGACAGGAGAGGAGCTATTCAGTATGCTGATTAAAGTTTTCTAATATGTTGGTTTAATTCATTGACTAATTTAATATGCTGACTAAAATTGTTAATTTTTCATCAAGAAAGACAGCGGATATTCATATTATTTAGCTGCAGAGTTAAAGGTGGCTGTCTTTTGTAGCTGTTGTTGTTACTGTTGAATAAGTAGCAGTCAATTCTGCTGATGTAAATATTTAGCAAAGAAAATGTCTAAATTTTACGATGCAATCTTTGCAATGCTTCAGACTAGTAAGTCATGTAGAGTTTAGAAAGCTATAATTAACACGTTGCTAATTTGCTTATTGTAAATGTTTAAGAATGACTCTAGTGAGTCGAGCCTGGAAAATCTCTATGCCATAGAAGGGTCATCATACCTTACATGCATTCATTAACCTGCTGGCTATATTTCATATGCTTTCTATTGTTTGGACTTCACCAGGAAATATATGACTTCTTTAAGGAAAATCTTATTTGCTTCTATCTCCTGAGGAGAATGACAGGTCCCCTTTCACCATATGGTTGAATGATAAATTTAGTTAGAAACTTATACTTGAATAGTTTAAGTAACTACTTGTATGTACAAAACTACACAACCCTAGGTCAGACTCTCATTCTCTCTCTTTGTCTCTTTTTCTCCTCCTCCCCTCTCTCTCTCTTTATGTCTCTTATCTATGTCTTCTCAGGACTCAGTGAGATTTCAATCCAACATTACAAGCTAATGAAGTAATCATCAGTTATAATGTGCTTTCATGATGCTGTTCTATCTTTCACATGATACCTAATTGCAGTTAGTGGGATTGAAGTGCTTTTATCAAGGGTATATTGCACTGTAGTCGATAGAATTCAGACAGTTGACTCAGGCAAATACTGGGATATTTTTCAGTCAGTCTGAAGCAGTTATCATCCACAATATCTAGTGTTTCCAAGAAATATTCTATGAAACCCAATTTGTTAAGATTAATATAACTATATCGACAGAAATGGACAAAAAGGAGGGATGAGAAGAAGTGAGGAAAGAAGAGAGAGAAAGAGAGAAGGTCTGAAGAAGAAATACAAGAAGAAGAGCTTGAGTGACTGAAAGAGAATATGCATTCTGATCATAAAAGATATTAAGGCTTTTGAAAATGATTAACAATTAAGATAAATTTTGATTCCATAGATAAATGTTTCATTAAGTCATTCTCAATGTTAGCACCCTGCTAGAGTCACATTAACCTTATGTTTAATTCAAGACTAGCTTAACGATTGTTTTCCAGGCAGTATGGCATCTGAGTTATTCTCTGGGAATGCATAGAATTACTTTGTTTTTATGTATTTTTACTTATTTTTAATACAAAGTTGGTGTGCATTGTAAGAGACTTGGGCCCTATTCCCACTATTCATGCAGGATACTCTCTTGATCAGTGTAGAAACTTTTTTGATCAATGTTCAAGTTTTTTATTTTGGTGAAGATGTCACCTCTTTAGTTCCTGTTGGTCATGTCAGTCTCTTATTGTAATTTTGTAATCTGTCCATAACAGAGAGTAGCCAATAAAGTAGTTTTATTGTTGTTTACAAATCCCTATTTTTTTGTACACTTTACATATTTATGGTATTCTCATTGTCATTCTGTCAGGTAGTAAAACATAGCAATGGGCATTGTACTACCATTTCTGCTGAGTAAATCTCACAAACTAAGACTTAAGTGAGAACCTATGGTGCAGAATCAGCTTCTAAAATGTATGACGATAATGTGATCAACTAAAGTGAGTATACATTCAAGGGATTTAAGTTCTAACTTATGTGATTCCCATTTTTAAAATAATCTAGATATGTTATAAGGAACTGTAAGATGCTATACAGAGCAGGTCCAGCACCCATGTTGAAACTATCCCATTGAGCACTATATTGGGTCATTAAGTAGTATTCAAAATAACTTGATTAATTTAATTCCATTGACAAAATTAAGCAGACAATGTCAGAGAAGAAAATACATTAGTAAACATCATAGAACCAACGTTTTAAAGCAGGAAAAAATAAGCAAGGCAAATTAAAATTTAACCTCCAGACATCTTATCACAAGTGTCTATAATCACTTTCAACCTTTTGGTCAAGAGATTTGAATTAGATTTCAGCCAACACACTATGTTATTTATATTACACATAAGTTAGATTTGTAAACAGTTTTATGGAATTATAGTATTAAATGAAATACTAATAGTTAACAGCCTTGAGATATTTTAATGTTTTATAATGTTTTCAATGATTCCAGCTGGCACATTGTTGCCATTGTTGACATTTCAGTATTTTAACCAGAAATTGCAACAAACTCTATAACAAAGGATTTTATTTATTTTCATTTTATATCACATTTGGTAAACAATATTGTCATTGGTTACAAAAGTCTCCAACAGGTCAATCACCAGTTCACTGCATTGTCTGTGAAACTATGGTAAAACAAATAGCACACAGGGTATTTTAATTCAAAAGCAATAGATTTGTGGGGTTTCCCACTGATGTTTACATTCTTTGTCATATATATACATATATATATATATATATATATATATATATATATATATACATACACATTCATATACATACATTCACACACTCATATATATATACATACATACATACATACATACATAAACACATATTGGCAACAGATAAATGCACACACACACACCTATTTATCTATCTATGTATCTGTATATATATAGGGAGAGAGAGAGGGGGAGAGAGAGAGAGGGAGAGGGAGATGGGAGAGAGAGAGAGAGAGAGAGAGAGAGAGAGAGAGAGAGAGAGAGAGAGCCGTGGTGGTGTGTGTGTATGGGGGGAGGAGATTTCACAGTCAAACATTTATTTGGCAAATTACTTGATCTGAAAACTGTTGAAAATAAAACAATTTCCATTGCAGAGAAGTCATTGTAGCCATTTTAGAACACACAAAAAGATATAATCCCCTTTTGTTTATTTTTTGAGTTGGTGGAGGCCTGTGACTTAGTGGTTAGAATATTTGGCTCCTGACTGTAAAGGCGAGAGTTCAATTCCTGGTGGCTCATTGTACCCTTGAGCAATACATTTTTATTTCACATTGCTCCAGTTCACTCAACTGGTAAAAATGAGTTATACCTGTAATTCAAAAGACACTGAATCTGTTAAGAGTATGCATGTCTGTAGAGCACTCTGCCACTTGCATGATAACTTCACCAGTAAGCTGTTCTGTTAATCAGATCAACTGAAACACTTGTTATTGTAGCCAACAGAGTGCCATTTATTTCTTGAGTTGTCTAAATTTTTAACATACTTTTTGAATCCTGGCTACTGACATATTTTTCCACTGCAATTCCACTGCAATTAAATTATATTAATTATGTTAATGACCCGGATGTAGAAGTGCAACACAAATTTTGGTACTTAAAGAAATACATGGAAAATGAATATAACAGTTTTACTCTATATAACAGGTTTCCACACAGTTTCCAAAGCAATGGTGAAAGAGACTGACACAAAGAACTGAAAACATGTGTTTACATATACATGGTTTAACTTACAAATGTAACCACAACTAATTTCTGCCTTATATTTTAGTATTAAAGGGAATAGGTTAATTAATTACTCCTTGTTCTGTCAAATCTGAACGAATATGAAACTAATTTGATACTGGGAGAAATTGGATATGAAATAGATCAATATTCAAGAGTTCATATGAACTATACAACTGTTTCTGAGCCATCACTCTGGCTTTAAATCTAGTTTAAATCATTTAACCTCAGGTCAAGTCAGATTGGGAAAATATGCGATCAAGCATGTAGTTCCAGCCTTAGACATCTCATCTTTTTTGTTTTTCAGAGACTAAGTTGTTCAATGTTTTTATGTTTATAAGATAAAGTTGAAATGCTATTTGAGGTAGATTTGGCTGATATATTTAAGTCATTAATCAACAGCATTGATCCATCCCTGATTGGCTCTCTTGCTTAGCTAGATTGGTTTCTTTCTATTTCTTCTAATTTATTAAAGATATCAGGTTGAGTAAAAAGTAAGCAACGTTTTGAATCATGAAGAATTTGTACCGGATTTTTGAAGAATTTTGAATGTTTTAAAACATTTTTTTTTTGCAATTGTCTGATAATACATTGATATTTTTTCTCTGTTACAATAATCTGAAATGGAACTGTGAAAGTGCAATATGCGAGAAATTTTGCTATTCAACTTCAAAAAAATGACGTAAAGCAGCTGAAACTGCTCGCAATATGAACAAAACATTTGGTGAGGAAATTTGTTGAGCCAGCTCAAAAATAGTTTAAATGATTTTGCAGTGGAGACCTGAACCTTGAAGATCGTGAGCATAGTGGAAGCCCATCTGTCATCAATGACGGTCAATTAAAGACCGTCATTGAGAAGGATCCATGTAAAACCACTTGAGAACTGGCAAAAGAACTAAAAAGTTATCCAGAAAATTGCCTGCAACCATTTGCAGGAAATCAAAAAAGCTTGACAAATGGGTAGCACACGATTTGAATGAAAATCAGAAAATGCACAGATATGAAATTTGCTCATCACTTCTCCATAACTAGACCAATCCATTTCTCAACTGCATTGAAACTTGTGACGAAAAGTGGATTCTGTACAATAATAAATAACGTTCTTTGCAGTGGTTGGACCAAAATGATGCACCGAAAACCTTCCTTAAATCTGAGCTCTTCAAAAAGAAGGTTATGGTGACTGTTTGATGGTGTATTGCTAAATTCATCCACTATAACTTCTTTAAACCTGGAAAAACCATTACTGCAGAAACATATCGCCATGAAATTACCAAGATGTAAGAAGAACTACTACTCCTCCATCCCAGATTGGTCAACAGAAGACTAGTCATTCTTCATGACAATACTTGACCACACATTTCCCTAATGCCACTCCAGAAGCTGAAGGAACTTGGCTACGAAGTTCTTCTTTGCCCAGCTTATTCCTCAGACCTTTCTCCTACTGACTACCACTTTTTCAAGCACCTTAATGGTTTCCTGCGAGAGAAGGAGTTCAAAAATCAATGCTGAAAGTGTGTTCAAAGAGTTCATCATCTCCATAACTCCAGACATTTAAGTTACTGGGATAAACAAATTTGTAACTCACTGGCAAAAATGTGTTGATTATAATGATACTTACTTTGATGAATAAAATTTCTGCGTTGTTGAAGTATATTTTGATGAATTTCATGTTTCAAAATGTTGCTTACTTTTAACTCAGCCTGATATTATATAAACTTTGCCGTAGTACTATAGTATGATAGCATAAATATTTTGTGTACTTTTGATATTTTAAATCCAGTATTTTAGGTTAGTTGTATTTCATTAGTGTGTTCCAGCCAACTCCTTTATCTGTATTCTGATGGTGCATCACTTGAACTTTATACTTAAGGTAATATTTAGTTGCTCTATTAGGAAATCAACTGGATTTTTTGGAAAATCTTTTGCTTATTTATCTACATAAAAACTGAAATTATCTCCAAGAATCTGAATTATCATAAGAATACAAGGGATCTATAGTTCTTATCTACATTATATTAATTCGTTGTATTGAAATGATAGCCTATATTTCAGCTAGAAACTTGCTCCTAGAAGAATCATAACTGAGTTAAGCCATAGGTAATTTTTACTTTTGTTGATGTTATTACAAACAGTATTAGTCTCACTTTATCAGTGAAGTATTTTGTAGCAATCTTTACATCCACCACATTTCATGTTTACTTTTGCCCTGAATATATCATGTATAAACCATCATTTTGCCTTTTTTCTTTCAATTTGAACTTGAGACATAATCAGCATAAATGCATGCTTATCATTTATTGTAATTCAACAGATTATCATCATCATTATTTACTATGCATGCAGGAATTGAACAAAAATTGCTGAGGAAGATTGCCTACTGTGAGAAACCTTTCCTGTCACCAACCCTTATCTGTTTCCAAGCAGAGTAATATTTCTTCATGGCTGAGCATGTTCTGATGGAAGTTTGAAAATGAAGGCTATCACTTGTATGACAGTGACAATCATTTACGACTATCATACATACAAGGTCAAGACAAGAGCAGGCACACACACATATGCCTATGCAGACACACACACACATGAAATTTTCAATGATAAAATAAATATTAAATTAAATTAGTCACTTTGCAAGCTTAGATGCAAGAGACAAAAAAATGTACATAGAACTATCCAAGGAAATTGAACCCCACATTGTTATAATCCAGACAGCCATGCTAACCGTGTTGAAGCTGACTTCACTTTTGTTTTTCATGCAGACTGCATTTCTAAGTAATTTATTCTCTAATCTATTCTATTTTCCTTCCTTAACCAATATACAATGAATTAGCTGACACATCTTTTCCAGAAAAAAAAACAAAAACCGAAGCATGTTCTACCTATTTTGACATATGAGATTATTATGACTGACTTGTTTGGCCCATATTAACAGAGATAATCTATTTTTCTAAGTCTGCCATAAATAGCACAAATACCAAAATAGGTATTATTTTACACAGGTGTAAAATGGTAATCAATTATATCATGAATTAATAAGAATTTCTATGATTCCTTTGATATTACAATAAATGCCCATGACTCAGTTGAAACCAGTTACCTAGTTGGTTCATATAATCTACTCAAAATGAAGTGGCCTTTATTGTGAGGATGGACTTATAACTTCACTGCAGCCAACATTTGCCCTCTAGAATCTAATTGTTTGGCAATTGATATAGCGTATCAATATATAGTTAACTGCCATCAACAATTCTAAAACTAAATCTGGTAGGA
>NC_142928.1:37725790-37758290 GCF_046866305.1 Octopus bimaculoides
GAGAATTTTTTTTATTATAAAGTTAGCCATTATCCTAATGGATAATTCAATGACGTTTGACAGTAGGTGGCATGCAAACAAATTCATATTCTTTTCTTTGGCCTGTAATGGAAATCTTGTGTAAAAGCATAGATTTTACATCATAATAAAACGAATACAGCACAATCTCAATCAACAGGGTTTACTTGGGAAAATTTTATTTTCACCAGTTAATCAGTGAATAAGGTTCAGTGTATTTTTGTGTGTACCTAATCAATAGTAATTGATTTCTACCTAGGTTTTTGCCTAAGGAAGAATCCATTCTACCTGAAGAACAGAAATTCTAGGTTCTTCATCTACTTTGGAAAAACACTTTTGGTTGAACAGTTACCTCACACATCTATAAATCTTTTTACCCTCTGAACTTAACAAACCTACTTTGATAGGATTAGGTAAATGCACAAACATGCACATTTATACTTGCACACATGTGTCAATTTGTGGACTTCAAACCACATAACCATCCTTTCTTGACAGTGAAAGATTTTATATTTTTTAAAACTTTGTACCACTCAGACTAGTCTCCATCATCTTCTAGTAGTAAGGAGAAAATATATTCAATTTGCATATTTTTTACAGTTTTAAAATTTTACTCACAAAGTCTAGCCTTTTTAAACCAAGAGTATTAAGTATTCTTCATCATACAATAAACAAAATATGTGGATGCTTGAAGAGAGAGAGATAGAGAGAGAGAGAGAGTTAAGGCATAAAAGCATCCATAATGCTTGTTGATTATTTTCAGTTTTATGAGGTACTGACTAGACAAGAGACAAATATTTCCCAAGAGAAAACTCAGGTTTATCACAGACAACTTATCTTGTGAGAATAAATTTAACTAAATACTATGAGCCAGTATTGCTGTCACTTATGTCTCTAACATACTATTGAGAACAATGCAACTCATATTTACAGTGCAATGTCAGGAAGAAGACTCTGAACTGCTAACTTAGTTGTCAGGTACCTTGTTAGCTCAAGCACTTACTCATCATAAAAACCAAATATAAAATCATTAATATAAACTAACAAAATTTGATGGTTATAATATCCTAAATAATTTTGTAAGTTTCACTTGTTACCTTAATAAAGAGAAATATTTGATAACACTTCTGTTGATCTAGGTGTACTGAACAGTAATTAGAGTATGCACAATACACTTATGTAAAACAAACAGAAGCATTCAAACATTAGATACTGGAGACAACAGATATATAAATAAACACAAAAACTACATCAACTGGAAAAAAACATGCACAAAAACAGATAAAAATGCTTAAGTATACACACATGTGCATACACTCATACACACTTATACATACACAAAGTGGAACATATATGGACATTTAGATAAAAACTAAATCCATTATCTCAACTTAAGGCAAACATTTTCATACTGTGACAGCTTTAATTATTTTTTTTTCACTATCTCTCTTTTCCTATATTAAATGATGTGGAAATAATCTTAGAAATCTTTCCACTTCATTAACTGTAGAAAATGATGCTTAACACTCCTTTTATGTTTAATGAATCATTTTGGTAAAAATAATGCTTCTCTTTTCATGTGAATGCCTTAGTTTATAATGCTTACATTGCAACTGATATACAACCTTTGATGTGTATAAAATAGAAGATTATTACTATTTTCTAAAAATAAAAAATAAAAATTAAGGAAATGCATTTTTAAAATAGTAAAATCTTAGATATTCTTCAAATTGTAGGTGGCATAATTTTTAATATAGTGTAAAATGATGAGTTATATTACATTATGTTTTTTTAAATATTGAAACTTTATATAAATGAAATATCTTTGTTTAAATTCTAAACTTAATGTTATTATCTAACTACATCTATAAGCATATTGCTTAATTCCATGCAAAATGCTTCCAGCTATTGAAGATTTCCTTTGCAAACAGAGTCTAAACCAAACATAAAAGTTCCAGCTCAGTAGGAATATTGGTTTATTGACTCATTTACTATGCACACTATTAACTTTGCTGCTCAGTCAACCATTTTTGTAGGTAAAATTTGCATACATGTTGAACATAGTCATACTAATCTTGCTAATTCTCTCACTTTTCTTCATCATCATCATCATCATCATCATCATCATCATCATCATCATCGTCGTCGTCGTCGTCGTCGTCGTCGTCGTCGACATCATCATCATCATCATCATCATCATCATCATCATCATCATCATCATCATCATCATCATCATCATTATTATTATTATTATTATTATTATTATGATGATGATGATGATGATGAATTGAGGGTAGTGGATTGGCAGAATCATTAAAGCATCAGGGAAAAAAATGCCTTCCTGTATTTATTCTGACTCTGTATTTTGAGTTCATATCCTGCTGCAGTCATCTTTATCTTTTATGTTTCTAGGTTTGAGAAAATGAATTACCAGTTCAGTAGTGGGTTTGACTTAGTTGACTGATTCCTCTCTTCTAATTTTCATCTTGTGAAGATCTTAGAAAAGACTAGTGTAATGACATGAGGGTAGAAAATTGGCAGAATCATTATAGCATTTGATAAAATGCCTTGCTGTATTTATTTTGGCACTTTACATTCTGAGTTCAAATCCTGCCAAAGTAAACTTTACCTTTCAGCCTTCCAAGATTTCACTGAAATTTTCTAGCCTTTTGCTTATCCAACAAATTATAATAATAATAATTATCATTACAATTACTAAGAGTGGTTTTTTTGAAAGGACTGGTAGTGCAGTATTTATCCATGATACTTTACAGGCTAAGTTTATAACTCATTAATGTCAAATTTACTTTCCATCCTTCTTGGGATTGATATTATTAAGTAGAGGTGCAGGAGTGGCTGTGTGGTAAGTAACTTGCTTACCAACCACATGGTTCCAGGTTCAGTCCCACTGTGTGGCACCTTGGGTGTCTTCTACTATAGCCTCAGGCTGACCAAAGCCTTGTGAGTGGATTTAGTAGATGGAAACTGAAAGAAGCCCATCATACATGTATGTGTGTGTGTGTGTGTGTGTGTGTGTGTGTGTGTTTGTGCCTCTGTATTTGTCACCCCACCGTCGCTTGACAACCGATGCCCCCGCAACTTTGCGGTCTGGTAAAAGAGACCAATAGAATAAGTGTTAAGCTTACAAAGAATAAGCCCTGGGGTCAATTCGTTCGACTAAAGGCAGTGCTCCAGCATGGCCATAGTCAAATGACTGAAACAAATAAAAGAGTACTGGTTAAATTACAGTGGCTGATAAAATTGTCTTTACCCTTACAATATATTTTTGTTGTTTATGCGTTAAAAATGACTGTTATTATTATGACAAGGAAAGGCAGCAGACGGTCGAACGTTTTATCTTTACAAGCTTTTTGAAAACGCCTGTCTCGATGAACAGATCTTTTGATTTTATTTTTCTGTGGGTTTCGGAAAATATATTATTTCCAGTTCTTTTTGCTATCAGGTTTTCTCGATGGAGAACTCAATGAATTGTGAAGACAGGATTAAATTCTATCCATCTGGCAACAAGAATCTAGGATTTGCCAATCATAGACGGTGCTCCGTCAGTGCTATTGATATGAGGTTGAGAGGATCAGTGCCATTTTTAGTAAGATAATCCATGATTGCATTGTAGATCGTCTCTCCTGTGTTTTTCAGTACAGTTTTCTTGAAGAGTAGGTTTTCACAAACTGTGGTACCTTTTACATAGTGAGCTAAGGCAAGGACAACACATTTGTTGCCAAAAGTGCAGTCATCCACCGTCAACGAGAATCTGCAGTGTCGCAAGTCTTCTACAACTATTGATTCAACATCTTTGGCCATTTCACAAATGCAGGAAGATACAGTGTTGTTTGAAAGTGGAATGCTTGCTAAAACTGAGGCAGAATTTGTCACATTAGCAACTTTATATGCTTCAAGTATGGAGGACCTAATCAGATCTTTGCCAATGGTATGTGGGCTACACTCTTTTGCTATCATGAGCGAAATGTCATAGGATGCCTGCGGACCAGAACAATTGTTAATATGGATGAGGAAATTTTTGAGCGATGAAGATGAGACATTTTTTTGTGATGATATTCTTCAAAGTACTCCTTTGGCTTGCCAAATAAACCAGGATGGATTTTTGTAGATGATACAACAATTTCGAGGGTTACATTGAGTCATTAGTTAATACTATATTTGATACAAAACCATATTTGATATAATCTTCGTGATATCATCTACAGAATCTTTTTTCCGAGTCGGTGGATGGAGAATTAAGGAAACGTTTTTCCATATCACTGACAGCAAAATTTCTACAGATTACAATTAGACTAACACTTGCGTAAAAATGTATGTACCTGGACAGATAATACGATATGTTGGGTAAACTGTAAGAACTGCAGTTTCGTTAGCAATCCTCAATTTAAGTCAGGTAGAAAACACAATCGCATTGACTGGCCGAGAACATACAATTTTGTGTGTGTTTTTAATGCACGCAAACGTAGATCTGATTGTACATGTCTGTATGATTGGATAGCTAATCGTCCAATAGGCAATGAGTGCACTCGGATGTGCTCACATATATGCGATGAGGCATATTTTGTTTGCAAGACATATGTGTGTACGGAAAAATTTTAATTCTTCAGGTGGACCACAGAAAATTTTCCATGGACCATCTGAGTTTTCCTGTGGATCACCTGGATTTTCCTTTGGACCACCTAGTGGTCCACATGGACGAGGTTGCATTAAGGGCTTTCTGCACTAAAAGCCTAAAAGAATAAAAACAGCATAAACAAATCCTGGATGTTACTAGTTTTAAATTGACAACAGGTGCAATCCTCATTACCAAGAATGAATCACGAGATTTGACTCTGTTTCAGTCATGACCAATGAAAAGAAGGAGAGACACCCATAACAACAATAATGGCTTGTAGTGAGCACTCAGGAAGAACGACTTGATAGTAGTATCACATCATCTACTAATGAAGGGCAAAGGCTGTTGGAGTTAAGTTGACTACCTTAAAAAGAAAGAAAGAATGAAAAGGACACAGTAGAAAACTACATATAAGAAGCAATAAAAACAACAATATGGGTACATCTGTGAAGAAGAAACAGTCTCTGCTTAGGAAGAACTCATGTCCAGTGAAAATGAACTTGATATTTTGATAATCTTCTCTGAATGAAATTAAATTCACAGTCTTTCACAAAAAAATAATGGAAAAAAAAAACAATGCTCTAACAAGACTCATACAATTTACACAAGAATTTTCAGATGAAGTATAGATCAAAATGGAGTTGCATTTTAACCAGCAAATAGGTTTATAATCTAGATGTTGATTCTTGATACTTAACTTCTTGTTAGCCTTGATCAAGTACCCTTATTAATAAAGAAATTCCATCCTTGACCATCCCATCTTTTTGCATATCATGGAAAATATTGTCAAATGCATCAAATTTTTAAAATTTAAGATGGTTGAGTATGACCTAAGAGAGATTTTGATAGGTCAAGTGATGACATAAAGGTTTTAACAGCTTGTAATCTTTTTTTTTTATATATGTATCACAAATTCTATTAGACCATAGGCAAGAATGCTACAAAATTTATCTTGTGCCTATGTAAGCAATCAGTTTTTACTTTAACATGTCCTTTTTTATTCCCTCTGCACAGAAAATACTCTCAAAAACAGGAAATAAATAAAATCCATTTTCTCCAAAATATTTTTTATGCTATCAACTTATACGAATATTTCATTATACAATACGTTTTTGAAAATTTGGAAAATATTTTAGAAAAATTAAATTTTTTTATTTCTTCATTAATCTCTTCATATTTAGTTGTTGAAGATGCAAATCAAGGGAGAACAGCTTTAATATAATAAACTATAGTGATAGGGAAAAATCTGGTTTAGTAACCTGGCTATAATAATAATCTAAATATCTTTACACATTGCATGTAGCTTTAAAAGCTGCATACATTATTCATTTTATTAAATTTCAATATTTTTTTCCTTCTAAAATTCAATCTCTCCTATTTTCTCTAAGTAGAAAATACACAGTTTTTATTTTCAAATTTTCTTTTTCTCTTATCCTCTTATGACTTTCAAACACCATCATAAGCATGCATATGTACATACACACACACACACACACACACACAATATATATATATATATACATACATATGTACATGTTTATATATTATATATATTCATATATATATATATTGCACAAATGCATATGAATATACATACACATATATGCACACACATATATATATATATATATATATATATATATATATATATACACACATACATGAAAAAAAAAATTAGTGTATATTCATAAATATATATTCATATATATATATGTGTGTGTGTGTGTGTGTGTGTGTGTGTGTGTGTGTGTGTTTGTAGCTGCAGATCAGACAAACTACACAAATATAATCTGAAGCAAAGAAAAAAAAATGTGTAGTCAGACAAGTGAATGCATGTACCTGGAAAGCATAGAAATATGTTTTACCTGATCATCATTATCATCCTTCAACGTGGTTGAACAACCAATCCTAACCAGTCAGGATTTACAGTTCAATCAACTTCCACACCCAACTCTGGTTATTGATTCAGTAAAACTATTCATTCAATCACTGAATATGAAAACATGGCCTGGGTGATTTTTCTGAGTCACCATCTCATACTTGTAGCTTCCTTTCAATCTGTTCATCTCCCCACGTACAAGGTAGTCAGAGCCTTTTCTTCCCTTTTTATTTCTTACGCAATATTGGATAGCCATTGACTCTCCTGAGTCCTTCAGCCCTTTGTTGTATTTTTTTTTTATCCCACTAGGTGTCTGATAATCTCTCGTCATCACACAAGCCTGGTGGGGTTAGCACTTTAGTTGCTGAAAACTCGACCATGCAACAAGTTGTACTGGGTTATATGTTACTTATAGTGCATAAGAGCAGCCTGACACAATATTGATGCATTAAGAGACATTTGGCTTTCAGTTCATTAGGTTGTTCTGTTTTATACTGATGACATTTTAAGTTCTGAGCTAATGAAGAAGCTTCAACACAGTTATTGTTTCTGCTTGAAAGAGTGATACTATCTCCATCAAATCAAGCTTTGCCACCTTATAAAAAAAAGGTCATATTGAGGAATTTGATTCTAGATGCATTTATATCTGAAGGGAAAATAAGATGGGGTGGTTATGGTTGGAATATCTTTGTATGTTTGTTCAGTCCATCTTAACATGAGGTTAAATGAAAACAACATTACAACTTTCAAAATGATCCTAAAAAAACAGAACAGCAATGTTAAAAATCAAAACAAGAATTCATTAAAGACTATATAGTGTTTGAAAATATAATTTTCACACAAAAGTTCATATTTTTGGGAAATGTCATTGTTTTGACATGTGCCTTTTATCAGAAAAGATAACAGAATAGTTAAAGAAAAAGAAGAAAAAAAGAAAGAAAAATTTATCATTTGTGTGATATATTATCAAATTGTAAATGTATTATTAAATTTATATTGTAAGTAATTAGATGTAATGTCTAGAAATTTATCAATATAACCTATCTAATGGAAAATCTAGAAGTCATCATGGCTAGCACACTTATAATTGTGTTACAGTTTAGAAATTTTATTCGAAATACTAAAGTTTTTCATAAGGGTATACTTATAATTCTGTAAAGTTCTTCAAATTTTATTTTAAATAGTAAGTTCTTCATGATAAGAATGATTTGTGCCAGTTGACCTTTAACAATTTTAAGCTCAGAGTTGCTGTCAGCAACTACAATGATTTTATCATATAAATGTAAACTAAATCTCATTGTCAATAAGTTAAGTCAGTTGTATGAACACCATTCCTATTAGTCACTATGTATACTTATTCTAAATTAAGAAATATCTAATCAAAACTTTTACTAACATATAAACACCACATCCTATTCTCAATAGTTTCTTCCATCACATTTATAGTTCATTGCTACAGCCCAGGTTTCTATGCTTAGTCAAACTTCAAACTAAACTGTTTTGTCTGTGCGTATAGAGATTCTAATCTTTCCATTAATCTCATTTCTCCCCTGGATTTTAGCAACAAAAATTATTAGGCAATGTAGCTAAGAGTTTCTGTCCTTAACTTCCCACAACAAAAACTTACTGATCATATCTCTTCTCATATCACCCCTCCTTGAAATCATTGCTCTTCAAGACTCACAACTCAGCTCTCATAGTCATCTGATAATGATTCCAATGGCATAAACCCAAATTCTCTACAATCCTAAACTTTCTTGCATCAACTAGTTTCATCCACTAACTGCATCCTGACATACATAAAAATATTCCACCAAACACCTGCGATCGTTTTCTCATTCTAAATGCCTACCTTTTCCCGAGAACCTATCAGATCAACTGACTACAAGCTTATCATGACTACAAACCACATATCACACTATGTCTCCCACCCTCATACAGTAAATCACTTTAAGTCAGCTGGACTTGCACTCGGTAGTCACCTACTAGTACTTGAGGCTCATAATCTCAAATCACATATTCACCTGCTAAGCAGGTAAATTCTTTCATTGCCACTTCTTTGTTTCCTATTGTTGATGCATTACTAAACTGCACTGATTTTTCATTGAATTTTGTAAATCGAGTTGGCTTTATTTTTCATTTGTAGTCCAAATCTTGAAGAAAGACTGTCTTCTATTGTTGCAGGGAACTAGTATTGTGAATCCAGATAGTATTAGTCCTGTTATACTTTTGCCATTTTGTCTCATATTGTAGATCTAAGTTGCTACTTTCAGTTACCCTGTGGATATTTGTAAAGCTTCTGTGAATTTGTCCTTTCCCCAATGGTTCCAGTAGAACAATGTTGTCAGCTTAGAACTACTTAATAATGTAATGTAAATTGCTCTATTAAACTCATCCAAGGCAGAGTTCTCATTGTCAAGTTCTTAGAAGTACCCTGCAAGGTCTTCTGTGATATTTACTATACTTGTAACAAAATAGACAGTTAAGTGTTAAGTGGCCATGTGTACACACACATATACATATCAATGTTTAGACAGTTACATATGTATCCTCCTATCTAGTCTATCATAAAACAGATGAAATGGAAAAAGGAATACAATATTGAACTGCAACCTTATAGGTTTCCAATACGAATCAATTACAAATATTCTGTTGATATTTAGGGCAATTCACCTAATTACACATATATCAATTCAACAAGATATCTGGAACAGGTCGCACAACTTCTCAGAATATAACCTCTGATAGTATTGGGATTTATCAAATAAAGAATTATAATTTATGTGTTTATAAATGCCCATAGATGCTAGCAGCTAGTTAAGAACAAACTGATATGAGCATTTTAAGTTACTGGAGGCAGTTCAATTGTAGATTCACTTTGAAAATGTATAACTTATCAAGTAGAGGAAATAATATTCAATAAATTGCAAATAGAATTTACTCAATCTTTCTAAATCTGTTTATACTACCACATGATCTTTGGAAAGTTTTAGTGGAATCTGGTCTGTTGCAAACATTTGAAACAAGATACTGTTCTAAGAATATCAGGATCTTCTTCCCTTCTCCCATCAGTCTTGGAAGTCCTCTAAGCAGTTAAAACTATTGCCACTGTTATTCCTCTTTAGACTGATCCATCAAATGTGATTTTATAGAATAAAATACAAAATCAGGGAAAACATAGATGGTGTGTATTAGAGTCAATTAGGCTATAAGAGGACTGGTTACTAATTAGATTTTTAAAATATCCTTTATATAAGTCGCTTGTAAATTTTATATTACTTAATCAGAGAAATAATGTGGGATCTACTGATATATTTGTTTTTGCAACTGGTTCTACCAAGAACAGTCTACCCTTTCAGAATTAAAGAAACTTCTGAGAGAATCAAGTATATTACCTGGTTTTGATTCCTGGCTCTGATTACTTTTGAGTAAAGTATGAGTGCCACAACATTTCTACATCTTTTCAAATCTCAGGTATTGGTGTCCATGAAAGAAATCAATATAGTTTTTCTGTTATATTAAACCTCTTTAGTGCACCTGTTGCTCCTGATCTAAATTCTCTGCACTTCAGCCATTCAGAAGCATTTTCTGTTATAATAGCATCAATAGTCAGTTAGTTACCATGGTTACAGTCAGATCACTATCACATTATTGGCAGTTAGTTTCAGAGAAATTATTGTGGTCATAGGAACTTTATGCATGACATGCAGAAAAGAATTGTAAACTAAGGAATGATAAAGTAGGTTATCAATTGCTGGGTAGAATCCTATTACTGATGGCCTAAGTTCCCAAGTGGTTTAGTTATGACTCAGGATAAAGAAAATCTGTTAGTTGATCCAACAAATAAACCAACCATGAATTTGCTTTTTCTCTTTTGCACATGTGAGTTTATTATATTATATTTCCTTTCGTTTACCTTTTTCTTTTCAGAACCTGAGGTCATGGAGACTGTTATTAAGGGAGCCTCCACAATTTTGAGGCATTTAAATAGTACTATGAGGATAATAAAAGCAAAAGCTGAGAATTGTTGACAAACAGATTGCACGGATGCCATCACATTGCAACAGGCTGTAGAGATAAGGAATTTCCATTGATTTCATTCAATTCTCTAAACCAACTTTTTGGATAAATGTGCCACCATTTACAAATAGAATGCCAGGGTCTTGAGTAATGGGTGATGACTCAATGCAGCATTTATAATATAAAATAATATCTGAAAATGTTTGATGCTGAATAAAGAAAATTGTGAAACACTCACATATTACAAAAGGATAATATATTCACAGGCTTTATTTGGCAGTTTATATTTTGTATTTATAGATTTTCTTCACTTTAGATTATTTTCCTCAGAGCTACCAATGCACAGATTTAACACTAAGCCCAGCCTTATGCCCTCATTGATTATCGCTGAGCTATTTGTTACTAGGCTGTCAGTGCAGTACAACAATTTACAAGTTTTACAACATCACTGAATTTCCACATCAACTCATATTTCTTAGTTTCAGTGAAAAGATTGCCATGAATTAAAGAGTTCATGTCATCAGCTAACAATTCCATTAATTCAAATAGAATTTCTTCAGGATTTTATAAACCTGTTTCCCAGTAATTTGAATTTAGAAGGAAGTAGATTGTATATATTAGGAAAGATTTTAGGGTTAATATCATTCAACAGACTTCAAAACCACAAGTAAAATCAAACTGAAATGTAATAATTGTTAACTATAAATTTAGATATAAAGTTAACTGTTGTTTAATAATACATTTATTTCAATTTAGTGTTAAATGAAAATATATTCAATCGTCTTTGGAATTGTATTTTTGTTATTGTATATATTTTATTAAAAGTGATTCAGTACAAATATTACTGTGATGGCTCTCTAGACTGTTTCTGTCTCTCTCTAAACAATAAAAATAAATTTATTCTAATGAAACTTGAGTCTCCTATTGAATAGAAGCTATTTTTCTAAACTTTACATTGTAAGAAGATCTTTTTGAAATTTTATTTTAGTTTAGATTTGCCTTTACAGTTTTACGATACAATAGAAAATAATTATCATATTTAAAGACTCAGTAAGTAGAAAAATACTCCTCAAAGAAATGAGTACTGTTCAGAAAATGGAAAAATACCTTTCTATCAATTCTCTAAAAAGGAAATTTTTCTTAACAGGATAATATTCTGGTAGAAATAAACATTTTCTTTCTGTTTTGGTATTTATTTTTTTCTTTTTCTCATAACGCACTTGAACACAAAATAATTTCTCACTGTTGTCTCAATTTCTGTAGTTTATATTAAAGTGCATAAATTTTAAGAGTTGTTTCAGAATTGATATTTAAAAAAAAAATTCCATAGCATGTACTATACAATTATTGTATCATCCTCATCCTCAACATCATCAACATCATCATCATCATCATCATCATTATTATTATTGTTATTATTATCATCATCATCATCATCGTCACCATCATCATCACCACTATCAGCATCATCATCATCATCATCATCATCATCATCATTATTATTATTATTATTATTATTTATCAATTAAATCTGAAATGACAATAAAGCAATTTCTCTCCGTATAAAACAAAGTTCCATGAAATCTTTTATTAATTAGATTACTAGTAGAATTTGGGTCAAGAGTATTTTGTTTGATATTTCGATTTCATCTGCTGGTACTGACAAATGCTAGACTCTTTTATACAATAATCATAAAGTAAACATATGAATCCTCTCAGTAATCATAGCATTATCACTCTTTTATTAATAATCTCTATGCCTCTATGAAAAGCAATTAAATATCTTGATAATGGAATTGTCAAGTATTTTATGATTTCTATCATTGAAATTTTTTTCAATAATCAGTTCATCTTTTACGATACACCTTTGATGATAAAGTTGTCAAGGTTCATATTCTGAAGGATCGACTGGTTTTGAAAAGTACTAAGGTTGAAGTTTTACAGCTCATCATTATCATCATCATTACCATTCTCCTCAACATCATTATCATTTAATGTTCATTAAATGTTGCCATGGGATGGACAATTCAGTCAAAAAAATTGTAAGCCAGAAAACTGTGCCAAACTTTACAGTCTAATTTGGTATGGTTTCTATGGCTGAATGCTCTTTCTAATGTCGACCTCTTTACAGAGTGTACTGGGTGCTTTTTATGTGGCACCAACGCCAGTGATGTCCCCCTAGGAACTAGTTAGATAAGAGCTCTCGGTTGAGTGAGGAGTAGAATTGAGGTGATGAGAGGTTAAAGTATGATAGAAGAACAGAAACAACTGTCTTATTGTAGAGAAGTCACATGGCTTCCCCAGTTGCAAAAGAGAGAGAAGTAGAGAGAGAAGACGAGAGACAAAGAGAGAGAAGTTGATGGTGAAAATGTTCTGGGTTGTACCCTCAAGTTACAGGGACATGAATTTAAGTGAAATAATACAGAGGATTGGACTGGGTAACAGGGCAGGTAATTTCTCAAGAGTGCAACAGGAGAGTGAGAGATAGAGACAAGGGAAATGCAGTGTGTTGTGAACATAGGTGGAGGAAGGTGGTTTTAGGAATATGATTATTTGGAGATAGATTCGTCAAGGACTGATAGAGTGCAGTTAAGTTCACAAGAGGATATCTATTTCATGTGTGTTCAATATGCTTGTTGTTCCTGCACATCTGCCACACACAAAGACCATATTTTCTGTTAACATCCCTATGATTCTACTACCAAATTAGCACATGCCAGATGAAAAATTTTCTATGTTTACATAGGCTGCTAAAAATAGCAATCAAATTATCCTTGAAACATACTGTGTCATCATAAAATGTGAAGTACAGAAGAAATATGGGATATGTAGTCTTGAATATTATGTCTGAATAAAACTAGGATACAGTTGGAACACCTCTATCCATAATTGTACACAAAAATAGCAGATGCAAAACAGCAGTAATAACTAATAGTGTAATGTATAAGTGCAGATTATGGAAGATTTTGCCTTGAAAGACATTAGCCAATGCATAAATTATCACTGATATTGGATGTTGTCTCATTGTATTTAATAAAGGGGTAATATCACAATACTTGAGTACCAATATTTAGATAGCTTGTGTTTGTTAAATTAATTGAGTTTATAAGTAGCAGTAATCTTGGCTATGTGATTAAGTTGTTTGCTTACTAAACACATGGCTTCTGGTGCAATTCCACTCTGTGGCACCTTAGAATGATCAATGTCTCATGAGTAGAATTTGATAGATGAACATTGTATGAAAACCCATGCTTTGAACTATTGATGTAATCATGAGGTTCTAGAATTACGAGACGTAAACTTAATTCTGTTGGAATTTACTTCAGAGACAATAACCTTGTTATTAATACTTCTAGGGGGATGGTTAGTATTAGCTAAATTAATGCTAGTATTAGTAATTGGATTCTTATTTAACAGACTAACATTATGTGAGGAGATAATTTGTGAGAGATTTTTGTGCTGGAAAAACCAATCCTAACCGTGTGCGAGTTGATAATCGAGTAATACCTAGAATTCTTTGGAAAATTCCTAATAATAGCTTCCAGAAACTGGAAAGGAAGATTAGATTTAATTTGCTTCCATAAGGAATAATCAGCCAAATAGTTTTGCTAGTAGTCGCCTTATTTTTTGTGTAACTATCTTTAAAAGACACCAATTTACCTTTAGAATGAAAAAATGGGTTCTGTTTTGGTGTTGGCGTATAAATTAAAATTGAAATCGTTCATATCGTTACAACTAAATTTTATGTCTCCATTACTAAAGGTAGAATAAGACTGAATAGAATTAATGTAGGTAACTTTTTCTGTATAACCTGCTTTAAGTAAGGCAGAGTTATAAAATTCAGCCTTATTGAAAATGTCAACATTAGCAGATAACTTAGACAATCTAAATGAAATATTCTTAACTAAGTTCTTAGTGACTGCTCTAGAATGATTACTGAATACTTAAGATTGGTTGATTGTTTGTGGTATGGGAAGTACGAATTATTGTGTAAATTAAGTGTAATATCTAAAAAGTAGGCATCAAAAACGATGCATAAGCCCATTCTACGGAAAAACGTAACTAAACTACTCTTAACCTTTTGTACGTTTTGGTTAGAAACATTTTGAATGTAGAGTGAACAATCATCACGATATAGACTTCCATTGATTCTTGGGAACTAGTCTGCCATTTCATAAAGTATATATATACCGACCAAATCAGCTATTTGAGCTGAATCAGAATTTCCGAACGTAACATCAAAACCATCGGGTGTATCTTTACGGACCCACAGCTTGTTATCAAATTTTATGACAGATTTTCTGGCAGCCAACACGACATTAATCTCTTCCCTGGTGAAACCAGCTTTGTTGTGAGCTAGCCAGAGTTTCTTATTAAGCACTATTGTGTTCACGGAGGAATAGAAGCTAGAAATGCCAAACTGGATAAACTTAGTGCTACTTGTATTAATAATAGAACTAAACAAGTCAACGACTTGGAACGAATTGGACCATAAACTAAGCTTTAATTTTTTAACTAAGGTAGGAGTAAATTTATCTAGAATTTTTCTACTAAGTACATCGATCAGAGCTAGAAGGACAGATAAGTCGTAAGGATGGGTTATTAAAAAAATTGTTTATGATCTTATAAAATAAAACGAGGTGGCTTAGGATCAAGTGGTTCTGTCTTCATCTGTAAGTTATACTTCTCCATAAATTTCCTGTGGCAAATTTGTGAAGGAAAGCATCTTTTGCTCATCATCCTCTAGATCTTAAAGTCTTGCAGACATTTTAGTCACAGATACTGTTTATTTGTAGGTATGGATTAAGAGGTTGCATTCTCTCCCCAAACTTTACTCTTGTTGGGCTGGTTGCTCCAATAATAATAAGTATGAAGCTAACGATGCATCTTGGGTACTGGATTTGCAAACATCTTATTTATAGTCCACAGATGTCCTCTTCTGTATTTTTCTGATCACATTGATGTTCAGAGGGCAACAGATATATATATATATATATATATATATATATATATATGTATATATATATATATATATATATATATATATATATATATATAAACTTACTTGGAAAAGAATGCGTGGCATTCGATCATATAATAATATAAATAATATATAAATATATGCATATATACATACATATATGTACATACTTACATATTTATGTATATATACATGCATATATGGGTACAGGAATTTAAAAAAAGCGTAGACACAATGAGAAACGAGAACATGAAAAACAAAAACATAGAAAACGAACTATTTTAAAAAAAAAACTAACAAAGAAATGAGACATGCAACATAAAAAACATTCCCTTCATCAGTTGTCCCCTGTTTTATCTACTCTGCGTTTTGAAGGTAAGGACAAGACGCGACTTCGTTAAAACAGTCCTTCCTGCAAAGCAAATTAAATAAAATTTGGGATTTTTTGCGGAGGGTGAAAGTGGTAACAAAAACAGGACAGTGAGAACAACACAGTAAAAACAAACGGCGAGGGCTGTTAAGCTAAAACAATGTATGTTGGCAAAAAATAGAAAACAGTGACGAGGAAAACAATACACCTATGTTATTACGTAAATATACCCCCATGGTATTTGTACTGCTGCGTTTGCACCAATGATCTATGATCATTCTCACCATTGTAAATGTGTGAATGTGTGATTGATCCCTTGGAAATCAGTAATTGTGGATGTTAATGTTCACAGCTTGCATTGTAATACAAATAAGTACTTTTAGCAAAAAGACATAAAAATAGCTGTTGGGCTAAGTGACTGGAACACTGACATTAGTTTTTCTAAAACTGTTATCTATCATACTGAGCGAGTTATATATAAAGCTTCTTTCCAATGTATACCCTTATGACAAGAGAAGTTTCTTTACTTGATAGTTTGATATCAGAAAAAAACATTTAATTCCATCATTTCAGTTACTAAGAGATATTAACATAAAATACTTAAATTGTTTTCACTGGAATTTATACTTATTTCTAACTTCCTTGTTCTGCCATTATGGATCTATATCAGATCTATACTAATAGCTTTCTTTCTTTCTAATTAGTAATAACAATTTTAATTTATAATTCATTATTGTTGTTAAAATATAACATCTAAATTGATTTTTATCCACTTCAGCTACAATGATAAAGGATAGACACGTGATGGATTTTCTATAATATTACACTGATGGACATTATTTTTGTTCTGCTTAAGTAATTTTGCATCATTAGTGATGCTTTAGAGATACTTGAAGTAAATTAATAATGTATGAACAATTAATAATTACTAATTTAGGAATGAAGAATATTACAATCTGTCAGATTTATGTTACATACACAGCAAACTTTTGTTTCATCTTAACTTGACATGTTCTGTTTTGTATGTTATATATATTTATTACATGTAAAAGTGACAGCAAGGAAGAAGAAATTTACTCTTGCTAAGATTTTATATAACAGTGGGAAAGGGATCTGTTTTCAAATTACAAAATCAAGGAAAGACAGTAGAAAGTTGTTCATAAGCCTTAAACAACAAATACCTCTTTTTGACATTGTGTTTCGAGGGCTAGAAATATTCTTACATTCTTTTACTGATTTTGAACATTGGTCTGTTGCCATGCTGAGTACTGCCATCAAGGATTTTAGTTGATCATATAAACTATTTATTTAAGTGTGGCACTTGTTTTATTGATCTTTATTAAATTAGTAAACTTTTACATTTTGGCATAAATGGGAGTAAGTCAACATACCAATTGATAACACTATACAGAAACACCACCACCACTATCAAACATCCATCCATGTTCCATACTGGCATGGGTTGAACAGATCAACAGGATCTGATTGGTTCAAAGCAGCATTATGCTCTAGTGTATACTTTAGCATGGTTGCTAGGGGTGGACGTCTTTCTTAATGCCAGCCACTTTACAGCATTTACTGGGTGCTTTTTCAGACCACCAGTACTAGTGAGGTCAACAAACAGCTTACAAGACTATGAAACCCAAGGGTTATATGTGTATATATGAATAATATGGGTGGCTAATTTGCAATTTTACAACCTAAAAGCAGAAATATATACACTGTTGCAAAATTGTGAATTAGCAACTCATAAAATTTATATATGTATATATATAAATTTATATATGTATATATATATATATAAGTATATATATGAGACGCCATGATTAATCGCTGACCAAACACCATTCAATTTTTTTTCTCCGTGCTTTTCTCCTTGTTTTCTCCGTATTCTTTTTGTTGAAGAGCGTAGCTTGAAACGTTAAAGACTTTCTGTATTCCCGAGCGTCAAACTAATACATCCTTTTGTTGTTTACACCACCTGTCCTCGTCTGTTGTTGTTTTTTTTTCGTACATTCTCCTATATATATATATATATATATATATATATATATATATATATATATATATCATCGTCGTTTAACGTCCGCTTTCCATGCTAGCATGGGTTGGACGATTTGACTGAGGACTGACAAGCCAGCAGGCTGCACCAGGCTCCAATCTGATCTGGCAGAGTTTCTGCAGCTGGATGCTCTCATATATATATATATAAAATATATATATATATATATATATATATATATATATATATATATATATAAATATATATATATATATATATATATATATATATATATATATATATATATATATATATATATATATATATATATATATATATATATATATATATATATATATATATATAATGTATCTGTGTGTATCTTATATGTTTGCATATGTGTGTGTGTGTGTATGTGTGTGCATAGATTGTACTCTGTGTTTATTTGTATAATGTATTGAGTTATATGCAAAATCTTTGTCTAGTCAATCATTAGATTGTGAACTTATATACATATAGGTATATACACCAACCTGTACACACATAAACACACACAAATACACATGCACATGCACACACAATAAAAGGTGGGCAGTGTGATCAAAACTGGGACCCCATAGTTCAAGGTGAACATCATAACCTTATTCCTGCATATAACATATGTGCAGGGATAAAGGCTACGCCAACACATATACCTACATTTATTATTAAAATAATTGATAGTTTGTCTTTTAACCTTTATACATTGTTAGAACCTTTTAATAAGGAAAGTAGACATTTTGTTAGTATATTAATAATGTTAACTCTATAGATCCCCTCTAGGAATGCAAAGATTAATTTGATTTTGGTTGGATTTACAATGAAAAAAAAATTGTACAAGACATTGTAAAATGATACATTTTTACTCTACTACTATCTACCATGTGCCAACTAGAAAATATTGGTCTCCTTTTGTTCTTTCAATTGTTTCTTGAATAGTTTGTTTTGTTTTTTTTCTTTCTTTTGGCGCAACCAGAAAATATTGACATTAAAGTTATTGTAACACTTCCTAATTTCTTTTATAATGCTGAATGTTAGAAAATGAACAATGTGTTTCATTTGGAAAGCAATTAATTGAAGAAAACATAAACATCAAAATGATTAATTAACTTTCTGTTCCAGTGCACAGCGTTGTAAAAAAGATATGAGTCATCATTTACCGATTGTAGCTTGTCCCATAAAAAACAATATCAACTATACTGACCAAAGAATTGAAGTAGTAGATATGATCAAGAAATCTTCACTGTCACCCACATTATAATGGCTGAAGTTAAAATCTGCAGTATTTTAGTTCTATAAGTCACTTTGTAAGTTCTGACTCAGGTAAGCTTAGATGAAAGTAAGAACTTCATACACTTTCTCAAACACTCAAATGCGCACATGCGCGTGCGCGCGCGCACACACACACACACACACACACACATATTTGTTCTTTTTTAAATTTAGAGTTAATTTTGACCTAGCATCTGCTTGGTAGCAAATTTGTGAAGGAAAGCATCTTTTGCTCATCATCCTCTAGATCTTAAAGTCTTGCAGATTTTTTAGTCCCAGATACTGTTTATTTGTAGGTATGGATTAAGAGGCTGCATTCTCTCCCCAAACTTTACTCTGGTTGGGCTGGTTGCTCCAATAATAATAAGTATGAAGCTAAAGATGCATCTTGGGTCCTGGATTTGCAAACATCTTATCTATAGTTCATAGATATCCTCTTCTGTATTTTTCTGATCACACTGGTGTCCAGAGGGCAACACTTTTCTGTAACAGAGGATATATTTTTCATGTTGTGTCACACAACAGTATCTGGTCGGTTGTGTTTTAACTTGATGGCTAGTTTAATTTTCAAGTATTTTTTTGATACATCAGTCTCGATATCTATTTGTGTATGTATGTATGTATGTATGTATGTATGTATGTATGCATGCAGCTTCTGGTGGTCCAAATAAGATATGCAGTCTATGTGGGTCTTTTGAATACATTGTCTGGTTTAAAAAGCCACATCAGATGCCATGATGGATCTAAGGTGTAAGTGCTCGAGGTAGTCAGACTTTGCATAAGGAGTAGACAACCACCATGTATGTATGTATGTATGTATAATCAGTTGTCCATAAGTCAGAAATAAAAGTACACTCAATTTAAGTAATAATAATATGTATATTTATATATGGTCAGATGATGCATTAGTGGTTATGTCATATAATTGGTTGGAATATTACTGTCAGTTTCATACCAAATATTGCTACTAGTCATATTGATGAGACTTCAAACATGGTAATAGTCAGCATATAATCGATTTAGGTTCTAGAAACACATAGACTTTTGTTTAGCTTTGTGGTAACAAAAGGAAGTTGGTGAGCAAATATTTTGGAGAAGAGGGATGAAGAACTAGAGTGAAATCAGAAGAATGGGAAGGTTATTCTTTATGCATGTTGGCTGTGTGAGTATCGTTCTCTAGTTAAAAGAGAGATATGACTACAATTTGCACTCATCAGGACAGCATCTGCAAATTTAACCTTTTGCATGTAGGTAAGTGCCTGATCACATGATTTGTTTTTAGAATGAACCTCTGCTCTGCCAATCAGGGACTGCATGTCCTACTTCCATTAAGATGCAACCTAGATCAGTCCTAGTACATCCATTTGATGTTTCACAACGTTGCACCTTCTTTTAATCACCATATATATATAAGTATATGCTCGCTGTCACACTACTCTGTTAAATGTCTATTTGAAATGAATTCTTGTGAACAGTTTTACGACCTGAACAGGCCTTTTCCTTATTTCTTTTTTTATTTCTCTTTCTTTCTTTCTCTCTCTCTCTCTCTCTCTCTCTCTCTCTCTCTCTCTCTCTCTCTCTCTCTCTCTCTCTCTCTCTCTCTCTCTCTCTCTCTCTCTCTCTCTCTCTCTCTCTCTCTCTCGAATTTAAATTCCTTCACCATCTATCTGGCTTTTTTTCTGTCTGGGTTTTTACTGCCAGTCATATGTACAATGTATATTAACATATGTATTCTGCTCATCTTTTGTGTATGCCTATGAAAAGTTATTTATAGAGGGTTCCATCATGCACCTATCTACATACATACATACATACATACATTATATACGTACATAAATATACACACACACACACACACACAGGCACACACACACACACACACACACACACACACACACACACAATTATTTAAATCTACATATTTCTGGAAATGGTTTCTATCTCCCAAACTCTACACTCCATTTCTTATGTACTTTTATATTTTCGACAGTGATATTTCCTATATATATATAAATGCTTTCCCAAATAAACTTGCAGTGCATCTTAGAAGCTCCGATGAAGCTATTACGTGATGCAAAAGCACTCAGCTCTATGTTCTGAGTGCTTTGCTTCTTATAGCTATAAGCTAGTGAAGTTCATTACATAATTTCCTGTTCCCTTGTCATCCATTTATAATTAATATATGCATATGTGTGCACATGCGCAGATGTGTGTGTATATGAATGTGTGTGTGCGTGTGTGTGTGTGTGTGTGCAAAGGCACATGTATAGTAAGAAGTTTGCTTCCCAAACACATGGTTCTGAGTTTAGTATCGCTGTACTCCTTCGGCAAGTGTCTTCTACTATAACCACGGGCCGACCAAAGCCTTGTGGGTGGATTTGGCAGACGAAAAATGAAAGAAGCCCGTCATATATATATATATATATATATATATATATATGTGTGTGTGTGTGTGTGTGTGTGTGTGTGTGTGTGTGTGTGTGTGTGTGTGTGTGTATATATATATATATGTTTAGCTGAAATTTATAGAAAATCAAAAGATGAAGACAGGTGTATGAACAACAAGCAAGTGTATTAGGTTGACGCTCGAGAAAATGTAAAAAGTATTTTACGTTTCGAGCCTACACTCTTCAACAGAAAGGAATAAGAAGAAATAAACAGAGAGAGAGAATGAAAAAAAGGTGTAGAGTTCAACGGTCCAACATAGCGAGTGATTGGAAAAAGAGGATGGAAAAAGGGAGATAATAATAAAAAAGAGTTTGAATGAAGATGAGATAATAATAGTGCTAGTGATCCCAACAAGAGAAGGTGGTCATGCGTATGTGTGTATGTGAAAATGGTGTGTGTGAGTGTGTAAGTGTGAATAGGAGCAAGTGACTCTGACATGTGTGCGTGTGTAATGCATGCGCGTGTCTGTAACCAAACAGTGTGCATGTGTATGATGTATGTATATGGGTGAATGTTATCTTTGTCTATGCGTTTTTGCATGTGTATGTATATATTGTCTGTGTTCAGGTATTATGTACTTGTGTGGGTGTGGGACTGTTCATAATAGTATATGGTGTATGTACTGAGTTAAACAGTGTGTGGTTGCTCATATAGTGGTATGTGTGGTGACGCTATTGAAGATTGTGTGTGTGTGTGTGTGAATGATGGTGTGTGGTGTGGGTGCTGAGAAGTTGTCAGTGCTAGTGTATGTGGGGCCGTGTGGGATTGGTGTCAAATGAAGAGAGGAGGTGAGGTTAGTGTCAGATGAAAAGAGCTGTTGAGCCTATGTGACTCAAAGGAGCGAAGAGAGAAGATTAATTCCTGTTCACGGCAAAGACGGGAGTCCGGATGGCCCCTGTGCAAAAGCAATCCAAACACAGGCAGGTGTTGTAATGAATGACCAGTAGAGCCGAAATGGCACGAGACCGGGGTGTCATTGCTGAGTCGGGTGTCTCAGAAGTGCTCTGCGAACCGATCAGCCAAGCGGTATCCCGTTTGACCGATGTAAGGGGAAGGACAGAGAGAGAGCAGGAGATGTAGTAAATGTCATTACTAGAAATGCAGGTAATGGAGTCGGTGATGTGATAGGAACGATGATGGGTGATTGTGAGGATGGTGGTGTTGGAGAGGTAGGGACAGGTGCGACATTGTGGGTGGAGCAGGGGAACAAGCCAATCTGGAAGGTGGGGTTAGGGAAGAAACTGTGGACCGGGAGTTTACGCAGGTTATGGACTCATTAAGAAGGAAGTGGTAGGTTGGGGAAAAATGTGCGAGGTGGAGGAGTCGGACTGGAGTCGCTGGAAGGATCGGAGAATGGTGCATTGGAGGAGTAAGGTAGAGGCGTGGTAGGTGGGAAACGGGAGATGGGCAACGGTGGGGTGGGTGTGAGGAGAAACAGCAGAGGCACAGTCTACAGATCGTGCCCTGGCAAGAGCAGTGTTGATAGTAGTAAAGGTGTATCCACGTAGGATGAAGTGATGTGCCATGAGTTGAGATTGAGTCTAAAAGTCATGGTTGTCACTGCAGAGCCTGCGCAGATGGAGGAATTGAGAGTAAGGTATGGAGAGCTCGGTGTGAGTGTGGTAGAAGTGTGACTCAGTGTGTTTGTAGTGGATGGAGGTAGTGAGAGCAGTGTGGTGTACGCTGACACAAATGTCTAGAAATTTGAGAGAATAGTTAGAGATAGTGTAGGAGAATTCGAGGATAGGATGGAAGGATTGGACAAAAGAGAGGGAGGAGTCTAGTTCGTGGAAGAGTGAGGTCGCGTCGATACAGCTATTGATATAACGACCGTATAGTTCGGGAGTGAGAATTGTGAGAATATTAGGGTCTGAACGTAGCCAGCGAACAGATTCGCATAGATGGGGGCCCATTCTCGTTCCCATGGCCATTCCCAAGAACTCTTGGTAAAAATACCCCGCGAACGAGAAGCAGTTGAGAGAGAAAACAAGTTTGGCCACATGAAGAAGTGTGGAGGTATCAAGTTGAGGGTCAGGCTGAAGGTCTAGAAAGTGTTTGAGCACAAGAAGTCATTCTTTGCTTGAGATCACTGTATATAAACTTTTGATATCAAGAATAAACAGAAATTTAGTGGGCCGAAGGAAAGGAGAAAGAAACACACACACACACACACACACACACACACACACACACACACACACACACACACACATGTATAATCAATTCAGGTAAACAAGCAATTAAAAAACAACGTAAAAATATAAAAAAACACGAACGTTTGGATGTACACAAGAGATATAGTAATTTAGTGCTCGATGAAGGGAAAGGATTGTTGCTAACATTTCGAGCATAGCTCTTGGTCATAAAATGGAAAGTCAAAAGAGAAAGAAGAAAAAATAAGGAAAAATCGCCATCAGTCCACGTACAGTTACATTTCTGAAGTGACCGGAAGTGGAAAGAGAAAGAGAAAGTCGTTTCTGGGACAGGATAGTGTGAAAGTGGTTGGTGTGTGCATGTGTGTGTGTTAGCGTGTGTGTGTAGTAGCATATGTATGTATAGTAGGGTGTGTGTGTATGGTAGTAACTGCATTTGTGTGTGTGCGGTAGCGTATGTGTGTGTGTGTGGTAGTAACTATGTATACGTGCGATGGTAACTCTGTGTATGTGTATGCGAGTATGTGTGGTAGGATCTGTGTGAATGTATATGCTGCTCTGAAAGGTCGATCATAAGTCAACTATAGTGAAAGGTGTGTGAATGGGTGTGTGTGCATAGACGGTGTGGTTAATAGTGAGTGAGCGGCAGTTTGAAAGGTGTATGAAGGGGTGTGTATGTGGAAGTGTATGTACGTGTGTGTATATATATTTGCATGTGTGTGTGCATTATGTATGTGTGTTGCATGTGTGTGTGTGTGTTGTGTGTGTGCGTTATGTGTGCGTGTTGTGTGTGGAGGGCTGTGTGTGTGCATGCGTGTGTGTGTGGGTGCGTTGGTGTAGCTAAGTGTGTAGGTATTATGCATGCGGGTGTGCATGTGTGTGTGTGGGAGTGCATGTGTGTGTGTGTGGGGGAGTGTATGTGTGTGTGTGTGTGTGTGCGGGCATGCGGATTTGCGTGTGGTGTGTGGTAGGGTGTGAGTGCGGTGTTTGATAGGGTGTAATGGGTGTGTATGCGTGGGGGGGTAGGGTGTGCATGTGGTGTGTGATAGGTTTTAAGGGGCAGGATGACAAAAGTGTATGTATGTTGGTGTTGTTATTAGTGTGTATATGTTTGTGGGTGTGGCCGTGCATTTGTATGAGGTATGTGTGGGTGTGTGTGTGTATATATGAGTGTGAGTGCGTGCGTATGAAGGTGTGTGTATGTGAAAAAATTAAAAATACAAGTTAAAAATTACATGAGAAAACAAAGGCATATAAAAATGAAGAAACAATACAAAATAAATAATAAAAAAATGAAATATAATGAAATATAACAAAATGAAAAAGATTATATAAATAAATCAGTAACAGAAATAAATAAAAAATAAGCAAATAAAATAGAATAAAATGCTTTTTTAAAAATATGTGAGTGGAATGTCACTGAAAGGTGGGGGTTGCGTTTAGTCCGAAAGGAGTTTCAGTATGTAGAGTGAAAATGTAGTGCTGTTCCAGGCAGAGTCTAGAGCTGGTGAATTCATGGTGTAGGGCAAGGCCGAAGATGATGAGGTCTGAGGTGGAGTGGCCGGCTAGCGAAGATGACCCGCAACAGGGGTGTTTTGGTGGAATTTTGCATTAATTTCGAAGATATAGTATTCCTGCTCGTTTGTGTGGTTGAGCATTCGACAGATACTTGAGAAAACCAAAATAAACCACATGCTCGCACCATATATAACAACTTTTTATATGTTCACTATTCATACATATATATCAATTCCTAAAGTTTCCGTCTATCAACTTCACTCACAAGACATTGGTCAACCCGCTGTATAGCAGAAAACACCTAGCGAAGATATTGTGCAGTGGGATTGAAGCCACGTGCTTATGAAACGATTTTTTTTAACCAGATAGCCAAACCAGTCTGCAAAAGCAAATAGGTCAATAACCTTCTGCACACATTTTCCCCCAACGGAATCTCCGTTATTTCACTTATACCGACATGCAGTTCAAATTATACCATATCTATGACCTTGAAGTCTTAGAAAATTAGCAAGCTTATTACTTTCAGCTTCTCCTCTTGCTAAATATACGTGACATCTACCTTCTCATCCTGCAGCTGGATATTGCTCCTCGCTGCTTCCATTCTTCCAGTCTTCCTGAGTTGGTCTTGTATCCATTATGGCTCTATCTATGGAAATACATACATGCATACGTACATACATATAACCATATATGTGTTTGTGTGTGTGTAATTTGTGTGTGACCATATATATGCTTATGTTTATTTGTATGCATGCGTATATGTATGCATGCATTCATGCATGTATGTATATATATGTGTGTGTGTATGTATATATATATATATGTGAGTGTGGGTATATATATATATATATATATATATATATATATATATATATATATATATATATATATATATATATATATATGCATATATGTGGGTATGGGTCTTTCGTATTGCAAAGCAGTCTGTGGGAAACCAAATCCAATAGAGAAAGCCTTTGACAGAGTGTCATACTCTGTGATATGGTGATCAATGAGGAATGTAGGGGTAAATGAGTGGCTTGTGAGAGCTATGTATGCCATATGCCGAGGGGCAGTGAGGAAGGTGAGAGTCAGCAATGAGTTTAGCAATGAATCTAGTGTTTGGGTAAGTAAGACTAGTATTTCTCATGAAGCATATGTCAAGGTGTACTTAGTGTAAATTTTTAATGCTGATCTCAAATATACAATTAGATATTTGGCATCACGTACAGTTTTCAAGATGAGAAAAGGTTTTGGATTTTAGCTCATGCATTATATAGAAATTTCAACTAATGACACGTACGCATGTATTTCATTTGCATCATGAAAACATACCTTTAAAATAAACTACATTATTCATTGCTGCCAAGTTCAGATGCAATATTTCATCATCTTAAATTAACCAATCAAGTTTTGTCTGATGAAATAGGTATTTTAATATCTCAAATTGTCCAGTCATAATTGGTCTGATGAAATATTTCATCATTTTAAATTCAATATAAGTATAACCGTTTGCATCTATTTCCTTACTTGTTTTACAGTATTAAGAATGTCAAGACAGTGTAGAAATCATTCTGATGTGTTATGCTATGTCTGTGGACAATTTATTGTGAAAGCTCAAACACGTACAATAACATCAGAAATCAACAAGATTTATAAGCTATACTTTGACTGTCCTCTTGGAAATCAGGACAAGTTATGGGCACCACATTTTATCTGCTCAGCTAGCTCAAATGGTTTACGTGACTGGTTCAATAATAATAAGAAATTCATTCCTTTTACCATTCCATTATTGAGGGAGCTGAAAGACCATTTTAATGACTTATTTTTGTAAAGTAAATGTCACAAGATTTTCTATGAAGAATAAACACAAAATTGTGTATTCCAATTTGGATTCTGCAATGAGATCTGTGCCTCACAATGGAAGTCTGCCAATTCCAGTTCCTCCAAATGATAGTATTGAAACATCAGATCATGATGCTGACTGTCATGATAGTGCTGCTGAGGAAGATTACGTGGCTGTTGACGATAGCTTTGAACTCCAGAAATTTTCCCAAGCTGAACTGAATGACCTTATCAAAGATGTATCCCTCTCAAAAGATAAAGCAGATCTGTTGGCATCAAGACTGAAGAAGTATCTGCTAGAGTACAGTGTTTGTATAACTTATTTTTGTTAGAGAAATGTGGTTCTACAAACATGTTTTTCTGTTGAAAGCTCGCTTTGTTTTTGCAATCGAGGGACTTTTCAAATGTTTATCATAAAATTACGATCCTGCAGAGTGGCATTTGTTTGTTGACTCTTCAAAACGAAGTTTAAAAGCTGTACTTCTCCATAATGGTAATTTGAAGCCCTCCATTCCTATTGCACACTCCATTCATCTTCATGAATCATACGAAAATATGGAGCTTTCACTTCATGCCATTGCCTATGAAAAATACTCATGGAAAATATTTAAAAGTCATTGGAATGTTAATGGGAATGCAGTTAGGTTTCACAAAGTACTGTTGTTTCTTGTGTCTATGGGATAGTCGGGCAACTGGCAGACATTATTTGGAATCAAACTGGCAGACAAGAACATCATACCAGCCAGGACTGTCTAGCGTCAAGAATACACCTCTTGTAGATCCATGGAATATCCTACTGCCTCCTTTGCACATAAAGCTTGAACTGATGAAACAGTTTGTAAAGACACTAGGGAATAGAAATGCCAGAGGGTTTGAGTATATATATATATATATATATATATATATATATATATATATATATATATATATATATATATCTTCTTAGGTTGTCCATCTTGTTCAGTAATAATCACTTGTAGGCTCAAAACTTTACTTTTTTGTAATAAAGTAAAGTATTAAATACGTTCCACTCTATTCAGAGAACAAGAGAGGAGTATTTCTGGCTTTTCCTTGCCTAGCCCTTTACCACTAACTGATGGACTTAATGAGAAGCTCTACTCATCCTTTCATATACATTAGTGTATCAAGTACCTCTTTTTCTTCTGTGAGAGCACAGAGTCTATGGAATGATATTCATTGCAAATATTGCTTCTTGGGATTCTTATTTGCTTCCATCACGAGAAGTTTTTGTAATATAACTCAATGTTTTAAGTGCAAACTATTTGATGGATACTCTTTCTTTAATGGACTAAATGCTAAATTATAATACTGATTGCTTCTGAGACTCAGTATTGTAAACTGACATGATGTTAATGAATTATACAGTCTCCTGACGTTTGCCATACTGAGTTGTATGTAGTATGCTAAAATAAAGTGGTACCTATTTACAGATGAATAGACTGTGCATATGTCTATGCATTAATGTCGACTATACAGCTGGTAGCCTGATACTTTATGAAGTCAGCCAATTGCTACTCTCTAAACAGTGCACTAAATGGTCAATATCAATATACCTGTCAGTCATGACAGAAATGTTATTAAAAGGAATTACAAATATATCTTTCATCACCATCACTTTTTCAATCGATATTGTTTGTTATTAACTCAGCTCTGACTTTGGTAAATTAGTATTAATTAAATTTGGCATTCGTTTCCATGCATGAAAGCAATTATTAGTCTATGATATATAAACAATTATCTGAGTCTACATAAACATTTTTATCTTATTTCTTTTGCTTTATGTATAATTTTCATAATGTTTATTATTTGCTTGATGGCAAATTTAACTGATTACCTCATAAACATACATAAACAAAAACACACATACATAAACAAAAACACACATACATATGAATACATTCATTTCGACTCATGTGTGATGTACATTTTGTATTTAACATCTTTGAGAAAATCCACATTTTAAATAAACCATTTTGAAATGGAAAACACAGCACTTTATTTGTTATAAATTGGTTGCAAGCAATGTGTGAAAGGTCAAATCTTAGAGGACCAAATCCCCAAGCTGGTTTCATTTCTTCATTGTACATATTTCAATTTACTTACATGGTCAATTTCATAGGGAAAAGTATGATTGTCTGTAGCTTGATTAACCTTCTCCTTGTTGTCAATAATAGATTTTGCTTAATGATATGAAAATTCAAACATTCTGGGTTTAACTTCATATCACATTATGATTGAAATAGAATATATTTGTTTTGCTTATTTAAGGATATGTTAATATTGTAGCACATAATGACATAATCTACTGACATTGACTATTCCCCAAGTAGATAGATTCTCTTATCTGTAACTGATTAAGTTATTTTACTAATATTGTATGTTTCAATGTTATGTCATTTTACCCATTCAGACAATTTGAGCAAAGACCAAATTAGCAAATAAATCTCTATCCAGTTGGTTGACCTACTAAAAGTAGTAAATAAATGCCCTTCAAATCGCATTCTATCATTACTACACAACAACAATGATATTAATATATGTATCTCTCTATTGTAATATATGCATGTTTCTATTATAATATATGCATGCTCATATATATAGTATATATGTTCCTATTTTCCTTTATTGCAATAACAAAATTAACAACAATTGTGTTCTACATCGAGCTCTAGACCATTAGGATATGCTAGCAATATGATTTGAACCTAAGGCACAAGAAAAATAATTACTGCATTACAACTAAAATTACATGCCATTTAGTGGTCTAATCTAGACAGAAAATAAATGTCATTCATATTGTATAAGATATTGACTGATGTTAATAATGACACAGTTATTCATATAATAATGCATACATATCAAGATACTGACGTATCAAAATCCTTAACAAGGCAGAAATATAGATACTAAATTGGAACATTTTAATTAAATTTACAGATAAACAAGCAATGTTCTGAAAGGGACAGGTGTATTAAATTAACTGTCTTGCTATGAAATGAATAGCGTGCATCAATATTAAAATCTGTTACATTTTAAGGATATCTTTTCATCTTGTATCTTATATTTGAATAACTATAACCTCTGCATAAAATCGGAATATAAATCTTTCTCATATATTTTGTTTTTATATAATGATAATTTTATTGATTCTTTTCTTTTTTTTTATCAACAAGAAAAAATACATGTAGGAAATTGAATAGAAAATATTTCTTATCAAAAGAATTTGAGATTTCTTAAATGAACCATTTCTGAAAAAAAAAAAAAAAAAAATATGCATTTGTTCTGTTCTTTGACTTGAGTTAGAAAACGAAATGATTTTCAGCATTACATCTCATAAATATTACATAAAATCTCGGTGTATCCATCATCGATTTTACAAACATTTTTCTGTTGGGAGAGATTGCAAGGGTCACTAGTTCTCTCACTCTCCCTCATTTCTGTCGTTCCTTTCTGTCTCTTTCTTGCATTCTGATTATTTGTCCCTTTCTATCTCCATCTCTCCTGTTGTTCCTATCTAAAGAAATATATCAAAGCATAAGCCTTTTAATCACAATAGGATACAATTTCAACAACTGGGAATTCGTTAGCCTTTACAAACCTTTGATTATTCTGCAAGTGAAATTCCTCCTACTCATATATCTCCAGTAAGATGTCTTCTGGGGGTCATACGACAACATTTCCAGGGATATATGAAGACAAAATCATAATTGGAAGTGACAAAGTATCATAAGAGATTCCAGTTTCCTTCCACATCAAACAGATCAAATATTCTCAATTCCTCAGACCAGTGGGCTGTTACTGCTTTATCATTCTTTTCCATCACAAGAACCACAGTAGGCTGTTCTAAGGAAACATTAATACTGTGTTTCTTCTACCAGCCTGTTATTCTTCCATCGTTTACTTTTGAGCTTTTACTTCTACTACGCATATACCCCTAGGCTGCTCAAAGTTATGCTCTATACTTTTATTTCCCAAACTACCGAGCACATTTTTTGTATTCATCAAACACAAAGTTGTGCAAACATCCACGTTCAACAAACGTATGTATTTCATTCACAAACTCACGTGCTTTTAAGGCTAAACATATATTTATAAGTTTCATAGTTTGAAACTCAAATTTTTGGGGGAGATTTTTCAATTCACATCTTTTTATTTAATCTGTATACATAAACACATTTATACACAAACACTCGGACACACATACACTTAAACACATAAGCACATATCTAAAGACAACAACACTAATATGTTAAAGTGCTGAAACACTAATGTTTTACAGAATCAGTGTATTCAACATAAGAAACAAAAAACAACCAATATTTTTATAGTTTTGACCCAACAAATTATTTAGCTGTTACAAAAAAAAATAATAATTTTAGTTAGCCGTCTATATACATTACTGTGATGGCAAAAGTTATCAAAATATACGTGTATATAATATGTCTTCATACAAAACGTCTTATGAATATATACAAACATAATGCAAAGCACACACACATATCCACACACAAAGATACAAGCGCATTTATGTGTGTGTGTGTGCGTGTGTATCTATGTCTTTACAAATATATCTTTATTTATTTATATATATCTTCTCATTTCGGGAACCGGCGAGATAATCCAGAAGTGATGAAGAGAGACAAGATGGTCTTACTTTTGTCCCTCATCTAAGAAGCTACAGTCAGTGACCCCACTTTGCTCCTACCCTCATCCTGGATGCTGCGGTAAATGAGAGGGCCACTGCTACCATAGCCGAATGGAACAAAATCCTCAAGTATCTTCCAACCTGTGGCGCTTGAGATGCTTGGGTTGGACCGCTGACTGCGAACTTCTTATCATCGTTGGTGGTTCACTTTACCGAGGTGATGCCCGTGAGGGTGCATAGCTGTTCCAATGCTTTAATTTGACCATTGCCCCAGGTAATGCCACGAGCATGTTGGCTTGCTTCAGTAGGCTCCGTTGAATTTTGTGGTGTGCGGCCAATTAAAGCACTTAGCTTTGAATTGTTTCTTCTTCTTCTTCTTCTTCTTCTTCTTCTTCTGCTTCTTCTTCTTCTTCTTCTTCTTTGTTCATCACTCATGTTTGTTTCATTCGGTTTTGAATTTGTATTTTAATGTGCTTTTTATATTATATATGTATCATATACATACTTGTTATATATGTAACAAGATAAGATATTCTATTCACAAATACTTTCATACACATAGATGTCTAAAATAAACATAACACGAAAGATCGTTTATATATTTGGCAAATCATCTAACGTACGTTTCATAAGCAAATAATTATTATTAGGTA
>NC_142928.1:37760790-37813290 GCF_046866305.1 Octopus bimaculoides
AAATAGCCTATTCTGAACGGATTTGTGAAAAATCCCTTTTCGAAGGAATTTCTAAAAGAAGATAACAAACACAAGAGATTTTAATACTGTCCATGTCCATTCTGATAAAACTGGCGATTATCTTGCTATGTGTTCTTACCATAAATGTCTTCATTTAATTAATACAATTCGAAAAACTTACCATTATAATTTTTATTTCATTCATTTCCCCAAACGTAGTCAGAATGTTATAAATTTGAACTTTAAGATTCCTTTTGAACTACAGTCATAGGCCTACCACAACGACATACATCCCAGCCCCCACCCCACAGACGTCGGCTCTCACTTTGAGCTCATCCAGACTAAGTAGCGCACCAATGTTGGCCACTGACAGGGCATCAGTCCAGTCCCCCACCCCCCGAGAAGTTAGCATTTGCAGAAAGTAGGCGACACCTTGAAAATTGATAAGATTGATCAAAGAGAGAGTTGAACGTAGTACCTGAGGACAAATTGTTTTATACTCTCTGCTTGCTTCTACCCTCATCTGTATCAGAAACTGACAATCCCACCTCTCAGTTTAGTCGATTTAACACTTATTTCCTTAATGGGTAATTTTCCCCTTTAATAAAACCTAGTGGCATTTATTATTACATCAATGCATTTTCATACAATCTAATGACAAAATATTTAGTTAAAAATATCACACTGATATTATTTCGTTTTTCAATCAAGGGAAAGGTATTTAAGGTTCACTCAAGCCATCATAAGAAAACATTTGTTCGTAGTGGTTTATGAGAGAAATCGTAGTATAGTTACTGTGAGTATAGAGTAATGAAAAAATAGATCTAGTCATTTATTTGATAAGGACGTGACTACACCTAGAACTTTAATATTCTTTCTTTACTCAAGAAAGATTTTTCTCTAGAACACTGATATTATATAGTTAACAAAAATGCTCTAAAATGATCTTATTCCATAACTCGTAACCCTCCAAAACTTTACATTTTTGAATGTAGCCAAATTAAAGAATAGTAATAGATACGATGATTGTAGCTAGGAGGAACCCGTAGGTAAAACAATTTATATGTATATATATGTACATGTGTATAATATATATATATATATATATATATATATATATATATATATATATATATATATATATATATATATATATAGAGAGAGAGAGAGAGAGAGAGAGAGATAGTAGTAGTAGTAGTAGTAGTAGTAGTAGTAGTAGTAATGATAATAATAAAAATCATAATTAGAAGGAAAATTGAAGAACTATTGTGTTAAGAATAGAAGACATTCTTTGCTAAGACAAGAAATCTGTAAAAATTAAGTATTATCTCTATAGTTACGTATATAATATCACACTAAGTTCTCTTTGGAGTTTAGTCTTCTTGATCTCTGATTCCGACATTGCATATTTATTTTACGTGTTTTATGTATATACATATATATGTGTGTACATACATGCACAAACGCACATGCATGTACACACATACATGCACACACATATATAGAAGAAAAGCATAAGTTTCACATAAAATTCATGTAATAATTGTGCTCAACAGCTGTTTCATTGAGATACACATAATTAAATGTAGGATTACATAATTCTAATGCATAAATAATTAATCTAAATTGAATTAATTTAAAAGTCTCTTCATGCGAATCATCAGAAATGTGTTTTGTTAATCGGAAAACAGTTGTTTTCAATACATTGAGAGAGAGAGAGAGAGAGAGAGAGGAGAAACATTATGAAGAGGAGAAAGAATATAAAACTAAATATATAGTAAAGTAAATGTACAAGTGCGTGTGTGTATAGTAGAAATATGTGCATACATATTCATACATATATACACGCAGATAGATACGTTCACACATCTATATGCTAGTTAGTCATTTAGTTCGTCCGTCGTTGTCGACGATGACCAAGGAAATCACATGGAAGAACAAGACGAGGCACGGTTTGTCCGGCTGTGGCCAATTAGTCCGATGCGTGCAGTAAAAGCTGTGCCACAGGTCAGACACTGGTATTTTGTTGGGACTGAAGTCAAGGAGTTGGATCTGGGCTTGCATACTTCACGTTTTCTTTGTGCCTCTGCTGATCTGCCAAGCATCTACAAACAGCTGAAGAGAGCGCAAGTCAGGTGGGTTGACCACCTTGTTCGATTGCCTGACATGTAACTCCCTAAGAGACTGATTTACAGCGAACTGGCAGCAGGCAACCGACATGCAAGGTGGACAGAAGCGCTTCAAGGACACACTCAAAGACTCATTGAAGATGCACCAACAGATATGCCAATTCTTATGAACCTGTTTATACACATAAAGTATACGTATACGCATATATAACACAAACATATACAAAGGCTAACATCTATCTATCTATCTATCTATCTATCTATCTATCAATCAATCAATATATATATATATATATGCATATACATACTAGCAAAGCAAGGATATTAAGAATATTTGTGTGTGTGTGTGTGTTTGTGTGTGCATGCATGCGTGCGTGTGTGCGTGTGTGTGTGTATGAGACATATTTTTTCATATACAGTCGAAGTATACATATTTCTACACACTCAACAATGTTTCAAAAATGGATAGAGGCAGTCTAAGTGTGTATACACACACACACACACACACACACACACACACACACACATATATATATATATATACATATATATATATAGATACAAATGCATACATACATACACACACACGCACACACAAATTTACACACACACACACACACATATGTATATATTCCAAATAGCGAAGTCAGGCATCAAACCAAACTATTTGGTTGGACTTATACGACTCCACTTATGCGGATACTCTAACAATGATTTGAAGTCGTTTGTTTTATATATAGTCCAATGGTCTAAACAGAACAGGAGGAGACACGTAGAATGGAAGAGTCGCTGAACAGGTCACAGGTGTGTAACGAAAGATTTCCAGACAACGGTCATAAGATAAAATAAGAACACTAATAAAAGAGTGAATAACGAATATAGAGTGCATGTGTTTATTTGGCAAGAAAAAATTATCTTCCCGAAATATAACATCTGTTTCAACACACGATCTCACATCAGGTATCTTGCAAAACAAATTCATAAACGTATACATATATGTGTGTATGTATATATGTGTGTGTGTGTGCGTGCGTGTGTGTGTGTGTGTGTGTGTGTGTGTGTGTGTGTGTGTACATACATATATATATATATATATATATATATATATATATATATATATATGTGTGTGTGTGTGTGTGTGTGTACAGATAAATGGTTTCATGTTAAGAAAATATCTTAATATCTTAACAATGTTTCAAGCTGATCATATGGAGGAGTGATGTTCGTTTCCAATTTGGATGAACACACGTAAAATCTCTGATATATATATATATATATATATATATATATATATATATATATATCGGAGCGAGACGAAAATCGTCCCAGTGATGCTTAACGAGAATGCCAAATGCATTTCGATCTAGTTGGGTCTTGCCAAATTTTGTCTAGGCACATGCAAGTCATCCGTATTGGTACTACAGAGTCTTTAGGAGAGGTTTTTTTAAAAGTTATCAGAAATCCTTGAAACCTTAATATTGACTATTCAATTCAATAAATCTTTTTCATAGTTATGAAAAAGTGAATTATGAGGTGAGAATTTATAAGAATTTAGAAAATATTTATCAAACTTTTTATGCTTCTAGTTATTTTTGTTGTTAAAATGAAAGCCCCGGCATAGCATTCTTCTAATCAAAGTCTTAGATTCTGGGATTAATGCTTCAATGGGAAAATTATTTTTGGTATTGGTTTACCTAGATAACATTCATCATAACAGAGCAATTATATCCATACAGAAAATTCATGTATAAACCGAAAAATATAAATCCATGTTAATTGAGAATTTAATTAATAAATTCGTGAAACTGTAACGCGTAATTACGACACAGTAAATCCATTTGGAACCGACTTGCATGTCTAAATATAATCGACTAAAACGACCTTTAAGTGTAGCTTATTTAGATGTATGGACAGTGTGAAATTTATGCTTCTCTCAGTATATATATGCAAGTCGATCCCTGTTGGATTTAATGCAATGCCATCACGTATTGGGGTTTAAACACACACACGCTTCATAGCTGTGTAATGGATTTCTAACAACAATAAAATATAATTATTTACAAAACATCATATTCTGAAAAATTATATCAGAGCTTTATGACATATTGTAGCAAGAAACGTAACTTAAGAGCTTGTAGAATCCTAGGCAAAGAAAATAAATTCAGCAGGACAGTAACAAGCAGGGATATTAGCCATTTCTCTGCAGACTGAAAAAAATGAACAACTTCAATAGATTTTCGAACCTTATTGGGTTCTCATCAGAGGCGTCCACAGCATTCTAAGTCTCCAGAGAAACAAGCAGCCAAACTGTTGAGATACTCAACAAATGTTGCAGTTACTCTGTGTGAAGGAGTCCTTAATTTGCATACCTATCTATCTATCTATCTATCTATCTATCTATCTATCTATCTATCTCTCTCTCTCTCTCTCTCTCTCTCTCTCTCTCTCTCTCTCTCTCTCTATATATATATATATATATATATATATATATATATATATATATATAAAGGAATACAAAAAATGTGACAAGAACGCAAAACATCCAGACAGATGATACACAAAAGTGACAAGAAAAAACGAGAACGGGTCGTTCGGAGTTTTTTTCCCTCCGTCGAGTTCCAGGTTATCTTTGCAATCTTAGCTGGTTATACTCAAGTTTGCTCCAATCTGGCTAGCCCCAAGAAAAAACTAAGTTAAGAGCAATAGATTCCTTGGTAGAAAGCAGCAAGTGTATACGAAAACAAGGACGGGAATAAAACGGAGAAATGGTACACACATGGTACACAAATGCAAATAACAGGACATTAACAACAGGTGTCTTTCGACTTAGGACGAATTAAATTAAGCTGACGAGAGTGGAAGTGACATAAGAGTTGACAGGTATGTGGAGGAATATAGATGCTGCACGGATGATAATCGAACCATGTTTATGTATATATGTAGGTATGAATGTATATATGTATGTATGTATTTAATGTCATAGGAATTTTATAAACTCTTGAGAGAACGTGAAATAATTATTGTTTGGATAGAATAAGTTCAAGGCTGCTCAAGAGACTCGAACCCACATCTCTTGTCGACACAACACGCGTTCTGCTAATGAACCAAAGCAATCCTTTGAAATTACCTATCTATCTATCTATCTATCTATCTATCTATCTATATGTCTATCTATCTTCAATTCACTCAAGAAAAGGTTGAGAAGTGCCTAAGGCTCCTATGGTCTTATAAAACTTATATAACGAGAGGAACGAAGTTCGCAACAATAGAGGTAAGATTCGACAGCGAGCAGCGAGCCAAGGACCTCTCCACAAAGTCATTACAACACGAGAACCTGCTCATGATCCCTACGTACCTTGGTCGTAGAGTTACGAAGATAAAGATTTCGAATGTGCCTCCTGAAATTGAGGAAGGATGGCTCGTATCTGCCATATGTCTCGGCATAGAGGAGGAAATAAACATTTTAGAAGCTACTGCCGTGTACAATGAAAACTGGATTGGCCAGGAATTTCAACTCCTGGTACAAGTTGATCCAGCAAATTATGAGAAAATTCCACACAGAATCCAATTAACAGAGGATTCAAGTTTCCATGTTGCCGTCGAAAGCAGAAGGCCAGTTTGCTACGTTTGTAGTAGCAAAACTCACCTTCGAAACACATGCCCAGGAGCCCAGGAGCAAAGGCAACAACAACGTCAACAATACCAAAAAAGACAACAACAATAACCACAAGAAAACTAGAAACACAAGAAAAACAGCATTACTGCCCACATCACCATATGCACAACTGGTCAAGCAGCTGTACAACGAAATGGAGAATCGCCAGCAGCCAGCAAGCCAGCCGAACCAAACAACAACACCACCAGTACCACCAAGAACAGAATCAGCACCATCACCACCACCACCAACAACAACAACAGCCCCACAAGAAGAAGGGAACACGAAAAAGACTCTCACCCCACCCCCCAAAACCCAAACACCACATCCCAACTGTCACGAAACAGCACCAACACCACCAACAACAAAATCAACCCACACAAAAATAGACCGCAACACCCTTCCCCTCCCACCCTCCGATTCCTCCGATACGTCGTCAGATGAAGATGACACAGAGGATTGGCAAGTGGCCACGGGGGGGAAGAAGAAAAAGAGGCAAAAAAAGAACGGAAAAACAAACAAGCAAAGCGGGGAGGTTTACCAGCCCCGAAACCAACACATCCACAGAAAACAAAAACACCAACACAAACGCACCAACACACAACCCACCAACAATGTTGACAGCGATAAACACAAACAATCCAGACCTAATGAAATTCATTAGGTCAAACACTAACATAACAGAAAATGACACGAAAACAAGCAATCACCCACGCACAACACCACCACAACACATCAAAATCATACACATAACACGTAGCACATACAATACACTGAAATCTCTCTACCCGGATGCAATAGGGAGATTCCAGAAATATTCATCTAAAAAACTGTACAAAGACCTTCTGAGAGAAGACTGTGAGGCGAAGAACCAAAAACTTTCGGACAGTAAGTAACTCTCTCTCTCTCCTTTCGTGTGTAAAACACAAATTTTGATAGGGTCATGCTCAAAATAGGCAGTATAAATGTACGTGGCTTGGGGTCGCCTTGGAAACAAGGGTATCTGTTAAACGACATCAAGTCACAAAATCTGCATGTCATAGCCATCAGCGAGACCAGACTCCACAGCCCGCGGGCCCTCCAGCACATGTTCGGCGGACATTTCAACATTCATTTTTCTCCGTGTCTGCCGAGAATGGGTGGAAGAGGCACCGCGGTGCTTCTTCGGAAGAGTTTGGACCTCAAAGTAAAAGCAATTTTCCTAGACCCGGAGGGTAGGCTGGTCGTCTTGGATGTCGACGGCAGCAATGGGTGTGCTTTTCGACTGATAGCAGTTTATGCACCGTCTTTAACAGGCCGGCCAGATTTCTATTGACGTCTAGAGGTTTTCTTGGGAACGTCTCGACCTTTACTTTTAGTGGGGGATTGGAACGCTACCCTGGACACGCATCTAGATTACGCAGGCAGCAATAGTAATAGAAAGGGATGCAAAAGCCTCAAAGACCTGCTCAGACGTTTCCAACTGTCTGACAGGTACCGACTGGACCACCCGAATGTGCCAACGTGGACATGGAGTAACCGCATCGGGTCGTCCAGATCGTACTTAGATAGGGTATTCTGTAGGACAGTGGATAAGGATAGAGTAGGTTGTCCACAATTCCACATAGTCAGCTACACAGACCACAAATTTGTCACTTGTACGCTTGACTTAGATAAGACACATAGACAGGGTCCCGGTTACTGGAAGCTGAACGCGTCGTTCACGGCACACAAGGCTTACAGGGACCGGATTAGCACTTTAGTTAAGAGAGCATTAACGGGTGCCATCATCAACAACAGATGGTGGTATGCCCTCAAAAAGCAATCAAGTCAGAATCGGTTAGGTACAGTAAGGCCCTAGCGTTAGGCCAAAATAGAATAGAGGGAGATCTAGTTAAGAAATTAGAAGAGGCACTTAGTACTGGCATCGCGTCCAACGTAGTGGTGGCGAGGTTGGCCCTCGACCAACATTTCAACGCCAAGCACGAAAGATGCGTTGTCAGAGCTAGGATGCGTGCTCTGAGGGACGAGGGAGGTGGAGCGGCCCGAGAGGCCCGAGTAGCGGAGGCGCAACGAGGCAAAAGAGTCACCATTAGGTCTCTGACAGGTGAAGAAGAGCGCGAATTACTCGAGCCTGAAAGGATGTGCGAGGCCTTTCAACAGCACTTTGCCCGACTGTTCGGGACAACTGGTGGGTCAGAACGCAGAGTAGACTTTAGTGCCTACTTGCATGGCCTGCCACGACTCTCAGCAAGAGAGGCGGAGTGTTGTGAAAGACCTATCACAGCCGCGGACGTACGGGATGCGATGGCAGGCTGCAAGGGAGACAAGTCGCCAGGCTTGGATGGTCTGCCCTACGAACTTTATTGTCATATGCCAGATTTGTTTGGAGGCGTCTAAAGAAAGACCCAAGAAAGACCCAAACAAGGGGAACGTCATAGATAATTTTCGGCCCATCACTCTGCTCAACGCAGATTTGAAAATTTTGGCCAAAGTGTTAGCCGAGAGGTTGGCGCTTGTCATCGAGAAACTAGTCGACAGGGCGCAGACGTGCACCGTGCCGGGTAGGAGTATCCATGATAACCTCCATCTGATCCGCTACATCATGGACAGGGTAATTAAAGAACCTGGCATGGGTGGAGCGCTGATCAATTTGGATCAATCAAAAGCCTTCGATAGGGTAGACCATCACTACTTGGAAGCCGTCCTCATAGCGGCTGGTTTCGGTCCCGTCTTCCGCGGTTGGATCGCTGCCTTATACAGCGGCATCCGCTCGGTAGTTCGCGTAAACGGTCATCTATCCAGATCCTTCGGCATCATGCGTTCGGTTCGTCAAGGATGTCCCTTCTCGGCCCTTCTGTATGTATTGACTCTTGAGCCTCTACTGCGGAAGCTGGCGACGCTGAGGGGCATCCCACGAGAGCTGGGATGTGGGACGAGCGTGTCTGCATACGCGGACGACGTCACCGTCATAGTGTCGAGCCAAAAGCACATCGAGCTGGTCGGCAAGAGACTAAAAGAATACGAAGCGGTAATGGGAGCAAAAATTAACCGGGATAAGTCAGTGGGCTTGCGGCTCGGCACCTGGAGAAGCAAGCCCATGCCGTCTAACAGCGTCTCCACTGTGAGACGCTGGACCGACGGGCCGGTTAAATTGCTCAGAGTCTGGTTCGGTCCGGACCTCCAAATGGAGAAGTACTGGGGCGAAATAACGACTAGGGTGGTCACTCTCACCCGGCAATGGGCCGAGAGGAAGCTATCTCTAAAAGGTCGGGCGGAGGTGGCGAACGCGTACGTTGCATTCGTCATCGAATACCGTCTGACTGTCGTGCCTTGTCCCGACCCTACCATCACCAAACTGGAACGCATACTCTTCCGCTTCTTGTGGAAGGGAAGCGTTCCGATGGTTAGGCGATCCATTTGCTGTCAACAGCCGCTAAATGGAGGGCTGGGTATGCGGTGGTTGACGAAGCGCAGACATGCGCTGACACTGCGACATCTCCGGCGCTTCATAGACGACGGTGAACAAGTGTGGTCGCCGTTTGTGCGGCGCGCTTTCCCGCAGCTCGTCTCCTTAGCCGAACTGCAGTCGTGGATTAAACAGAGACCTAGGCTCCGCGAATGGCACCGCGAGTGTCGCGTTGCTCTCAAGCAACTCTGCCGTCCGGGACCAATCTTGTGCAACTTTGATTCCACAAAAGCGTTCTATAGAGGATTAGTGGAGGGGAGGTGCGACGACGATCTCGGGCAGAATCTGGGCGTCGACGAGGAACACCTGACCCGCCTGTTCAGGACAACTTTCGGGCCGGGACCTATGGACAACCACCACAGATCCCTGGCCTGGCAGTGCTATCGAGAAGCATTACCCGTTCGGGATAAGCTGTAGAGGCACGGTTCGAGACACACCGGACCGACCTGCCCGAGATGCGGTCAGAGCGACGAAACCGTCCTGCACGCACTCGTGCAGTGTCCAAAGATTTCCGACCTGTGGGCTTATGCCGAACGGCTGCTGTCACGTGTGGGACGAGTCCGCGGGTCAGCCGAGTCTATTGTGCAAATTGCTCCGCCACCGTCCCTCAACAGGGAAGGCAAGGTAGTGTTCATCATACTGGTGGCCATGGTGAAAGAATGTGTGTGGTGGACCCGAGCGAAAGGATTAGAGACGAAAACTTACCTCTCTGGCCAATCGCTCATCAACTTTTTCAAGTATCACTTGAAAAGGAAGGTGAGAATGGAGAGACAGTTTTTGTCTCGTGAAAGTTTCATTAAAAGGTGGGTGAATGTAGCAAAGATGGTGCGTGCGAGTGACGATACCTCTTTGAGCATGATCCTATAAATCGAGAAAAAAAAAAGAAAGAGAGAGAGCACTTTGCTCTCATGTGTCTAATCTCTGCTGAGATTACCATGGTCTTTTCCGTAGGCTTTTCTCTCCATGGATAAACCTAATGTTACCCCATTTGACACAATTGACATTTTCTGTGATATACAATACCCTTTTTAAAAAAAAAAAATTTTTTTTTTGCCCCTACCGATCCCTTTTGATCGGATTTGTTTATTTTTATTTTACCTTTTTTTTATATATATATAAAGAAAAGCTCTACAGTTGTATTTGTCCCGTCTGTGTGCAGCCCTGTGTGGCTAATAAAAGAAAGTTATCTTCATACTTGCATATATATATATATATATATATATATATATATATATATATATATATATATATATATATATATATATATATATATATATATATATATATATATATATATATATATATATATATATATATATATATATATATATATATATGCATGCATGTATGTATTTTATTATTATTATTTGTATTCAATGGTAGCGAGCTGGCAGAATCGTTAGAACGCCAAGCATAATGCTTAGTGGTAATTCGTCTTTCGCAACGTTCTCAGTTCAAAATTCCACTGAGGTTGACTTTTACTTTCATCCTTTTGGGGTCGATAAATTAAGTACCAGTGAAATACTCGGGTCAATGAAATCGACTATCCTCCTCCCCCAAATTTCAGGTCTTGTGCTTATAGTAGAAAGGATTATCATTTGTATTCACTTAACTGATTTATTTATGTCTATGTCACGTCTCAGTTTTATTCCAAGGCTCTGAGACGCAACACTTTCTCATATACAGGAGTTGTTCCAAGTGTTGCTGCCATCTGAATACTCCCTAAGAAGTTTGGTATCTGCAACTTTTTATGCAAGAATATTATTCTATTTTTTTACAGATGGTTTCAAGTGCATCGATCACAATAGGTAGCAGACTTTTGAAACTCTATGGATACTTTCCACTTCCAATCCTAAGTCTCTGTACTCCCTGATATTCTCGCTCTCCGTCTTAACAATGGCTTGGTTTGCAAGTAAAGCTACGTCAATGCAGATCCATTCTTTAGTCTCCTTCAGCAGGAGACTGGTATATGGTCGATTATGTAGCAGCTTTTTTGTCTGTATATAGTGGCTTATACTATGTGTTATTGTTATTATTATTATTCGAAGGCGGTGACCTGGCAGAATCGTTAATGAGTCGGACAAAATGCTTAACGGTATTTCTCCTATCGCTACGTTCTGAGTTCAAATTCTGCCGAGGTCAACTTTGCCTTTCATCCTTTTGGGGTCTATAAATTTAGCTCCAGTGAAACACTGGGGTCGATGTAATCGGCTAGTCCCCTCCCACCAAAATTCCACGCCTTGTGTCTATAGTAGAAAGGATTATTAGTATTATTCGAGGTCGACATTACGTTCATCCTTTCGGGGTCAATAAAATAAGTCCCAGTTGAACATTGAGGTCAATGTAATCCAAAAATTGCTGTCCTTGTGGCAAAATTTGAAACCATTATTATTATTATTATTATTATTATTATTATTATTATTATTATTATTATTATTATTAAAATGTTTTGTAGTATTACTTTTGAGACTTTACATTCTATGTAGAACATATTTGTTTATTGAATGAGTCAGAGAGCTGCAAAATAGTTGATCCTGAAGCTGAGATAGATCTCTTAGAAGTATATGATTTCTCAATAAGAAATAGGAAATAGGTTCTTTGAGAATGCACGAAAGCAAAAAGAACAAGATCAATATCCAAGACACAAGGTTGTGTTAGAAAATGTAATTTGGGTCACACCAGTGAAGATGGTATCAGTTACATCATCATCACCATCATCATCACTACCACCACCATCAGTGTCTGATGCCCATAAGAGATAATATCTCACTCACAGGTATGATGCCAATGAAAAAGAAATCTACAAATCTATCACCTAGAAAGATTAACTTAAGTAAAAAATATTTCGCTAATACAGAAAATACAGGCCTAGAATGTAGGTGCATATCCACGATAAAGAATATTTGAGAACTTGCTTGAAATATATATCTGATTCAAGTATGGCAATCTTTGTGACTAGCCGAGACAGTCATATTCCATTGGAAACAGAATCCCTAAATAGATATTAAGATACTGGATTACCACTGGATTTATGTTATTATATACATACATGCACACGCACACACACACATATACATTCGTGTACACATACATATAGAAACTATATACATATATATATACATGCACTATCTTATATGCTTTTGTATTTGTATATATATATATATACATATATATATATACATATATATATATATATATATATATATATATATATATATATATATATATATATATGCATGTATTCAGTTACTACGTGAATATATAAACCTCTTATAGGGCTAGTTTTATCCAAGTTATATTTTTTGATATATTATATTGTTGAGAAATATCTCTTCAATATAAAAACTGGTGTATTATAAATATCAAATATCATTAAGTAAGAAAATATTATATATATATATATATATATATATATATATATATATATATATATATATATAATATAATATACAAGGAGAAAAAAATATAAATGTAGTGGTCAGCGATCTATCATGAAGGAATGCCGGACAGAAGGTTCACACAGGAGAGCTAAGAAAAAGGGGAGATAACAAAGGGGGAAAAAGTGGTGAACCCAAGACGAGAAGCTGCGTGTGTGAGAGAATGCTGGTGATCTTAACGTATGCATGTGTGTATGTAGGTGTGAAAAAGTGGGGTAGGGAGTTAGTCAGTGCTAGTGTGTGCGTGGTGGTGTGCTGTGGAGTGATGTGTTGTGTGATATGGTGTAGCGTGGTGTGATGTGAGAGTGTTGGGTGGTGGGGAAGGCGAAGGCTGGGGAGGCGAGAGTGGGGAAAGCATGGTTGATTCTCCTTCAAGCATTTAGTAACGAAACCTAGTGCTCCAATTATTATTGGTATGATATAGAAGCTGGAGGTTTCGGAGCAGTTGTTCATAGATAACGTCTTTTTCTTTGATTTTCAAAGAGATATTTTTATCTGTAAGGCAGTTGACTTCTATGATGGTACATACCTTTGCCTCTCTGTCCAAAACAACAATATCTGTACTGTTATGCTTACAATTGACAGAAGTTTTGATGGGAATATTCCACCAGTATTCCTTGAGTTGCTGTTTATGAATGTATTCCATAACAAAGAGATTTTCTAAGTTTATTTCAGGACAGTCCATTTTTGTGTATGGCATTGAAAGTTATTTTAGCAACATCATGTTGCATAGGGAGGTAGAAGCGTGATGACATTTTAGGACAGCTGCTAATCAGATGCGTAATGTATGTATGTATGCGTGGATTTATGTGAGTATGCATGGGAGTACAAAGGCTAAAATTTGGGAGTAGGGGTTTAGTTGACTTACATCGAACTGCAGTGCTCAAACTGGTACATTGGTCTAGGAAGGATGAAAGGAGAAATTGATCTTGGCAAATTTGAACTCGGAACATAAAGTGCCAGAGAAAATGCCGCTAAGCATTATTGTCTGATGTGATAATGATTCTGCCAGCTCACTGACTTACTAAAGGTGAATGTAATGAATATCAAAATAATCTCTTCAATTGGTAATGGTTAAGAGGGCAGTACAACTTAACACACTGTTATTTTTCATGCCCTCTCTTCTGTCCACCAGCTTCTCTTGAGCCAAATAATTTGTTATATATATATCTACATATCAAACTATGAAGATATGTATATTTAGCAAATAATAACACTATATGACATGAGTTCAGAGCTATTTGTATTTCACAAGTAATTACAGCATTGCATCAGCAATTCACTCTTTGTATAAAGATGAATTCCAATTTTTTACTCGGGGACTTCGACCAAAAATTATTATTGGAAAATCACGTGATAATCAATAAATTTCAATATTAGCCTATTGAGTATGGGGGAGGATAAAATGTGGAATAAAATAATAAAATATTGTGAAATCGATTAGAATAAATGCATATATAAGAATATACATAAACATATAATAAAAATATAATTACGCACACACACACACACACACACACGCTCATACAAGCATACACATTCATATACACTGGAGTCCACAAGTACATACACAAATGTAAATTAACATGTATATTGTATACATACGAATTCATTCACATATAAATACCTATATAAATACATACATGTACACACATACGTCCACATATGAACATATATAAAAACCTTTACACACATATAAATGCATGCCAATACATATATATGTGTGCATGTATGTGTATATGTATATGTATATCTATCTATCTATCCATCTAATCTATCTATCTATCTATCTATCTATAAATATATATATACGTCTTATATATATATATATTATATATAGATATACATATAAATATATATAGATATATATATATATGTATATGCATATGCATATATATATATATATGTATATATATATATGTATATGCATATATATGTATGCGTATATTTATATATATGTATATATGTGTGTGTGTGTATATATATATATATATATATATATATATATATATATATATATATATTTATACATACACACACACACACACACACACACACACACACACACACACACACACACACATATATATATATATATATATATATATATATATATATATATATATATGCACTCCCCCTACACAAACATACTTATATGTAGGTTTGCATATATAAAATTATAAAGAAATATCAAAAAATTTACATGAGTTAAGAGTGAGAACATGAATGTAGGATCTAACATTCGTTGAAAATAGGGAAAATGATGAATGACTTGAGAGTGTAGCTTTCTCGTATTTGCATATGTATATATACTAACGCTAATCTAATTTGCTCACTTGCATGTGTGTGTGTATGAATATATACACATTCGAGCAAATCCATTTATACAGATATATGCAGACATTTACGTATGTCCGTATGTCTACAAGTACACTTGTACAGATGCAAGCATTCTTATAAATATATGTAAAATGCGTACACACACATATTCATAATGCAAGCATATGCATAAATATATATGTACATGCATAAACATATGCATACACACACACTTATGCATACACACACATACACACACACACACACATATATAGAACAAAAAATCACACAAAATAATTCAAAACTTTTTGAACATATAATATACATTTATCCATTTTTGTACACATATACAAGGACATATAGGCATTTACAAATACGTACATGTGGAGTTACATAGACATAGTACATGCATTATTAATAAAATGTGATTTTCTGTCTATATTGACGGCTCCAGCATAGAAGTTTAAGCCTTAAAAAGTGTCTTAGTAGCATATAAATACATATCTTTGCATATCAAATAAAAGAATGTGCCTAAACATATGAAAGAATCATAAATATGACAAGCATGTAAGTATAGAATAGATGTGCTATGATGTTATATAGAATTAGGAGTGAAGCAGGTGGTTGTGTGAAAAAACTTGGCAAGTACAACAAAGGTGTAAAATAAAAAGAGGGTTTGCATAAAAATACTTGAAAAATAACCAAGGTTCATATAGCAACCCTATTAAGAAATAGGGAATATATAAACAAATTATACAGTGGAAAGTTTTTAGAGTATATGCAATCGGTTGATGTACTTATAGGCAATTGAATAGATTTAAAACTGGGGTACAAAACATTGATTTTACCTAAACATTTACTCCATGCTTTTATGTCTTTTGATAGAAAGGAATAAAAGCAATGAGTAAATGTTATGCGAAAGTAATATGGCAATACACCAGACTTTTTTTTATAGCCTTACAATATCAAATGGTTAGTAACTTGAAGAATTTTAGGACAAATTTCCTTTGGTGAGAGCTTGAAGAAATCAGCTCCAATTTAGAATTTAACACTTTAAAAATCTGTGTTTAGTACATAATTTTTATTATTATTATTCAAAGGGGGACATAGGACCATTGATATATGCTTGAGCAGTTTCAATAATCGACAAGAGAATTTTGCAGTTGGGGATATCTATTTCCATTTAAGTTCCAGATGTATTTCAAGAGTGTTTTTGTGTAAATTTTTTATCTCCATACATAAATATGCGTGTATACTAAGTATATTTGGAATTAAAGCACTCTAATACCTCCCCAAAAATCTTAACACATGTCTAAATAAAAAATTCTGCAAATGAATATCATATGTATGTTTGTGTGTATTCGTATGGGAATATTCTGACATATGTATTTTCATTCATACTGTTTGATTTCACTGTTTTATTCTTATTTTATTTCACACTCCCCAATTAACAGGCAAACACTGAAATTTATTGACTATGACATGATTTTCCAATAACAATGCTTGATCAAAGATTTTGGAAATCATTGTAATTGATCTTCTCTATAAAGAGTGAGCTTATGCTTTCCAAGTTATTTTGATAAGTATAATGCATGTAAATCTTGGTCCTTGAATCACTTATGTAGTTTTTGACTTAATTAAATATCATCATCATCATCGTTTAACGTCCGCTTTCCATGCTAGCATGGGTTGGACGATTTGACTGAGGACAGGTGAAACCGGGGCAACACCAGGCTCCAATCTAAATTTGGCAGAGTTTCTACAGCTGGATGCCCTTCCTAACGCCAACCACTCATATATGTATATATGTACGTAGGTACGTATGTATGTATGTAAGTATGTATGTATGTATGTATGTATGTATGTATGTATGTATATATGTATGGATGTATGCATAAACTTTTCTAATACAAAGTCAGCCCTTTATCAGAAACTGAAGAAACTGATAGAATTATATCTATTGGTTTTGAAATCGTTGTAATTTCATACATATGTATATCATACAAGCACATTTGTGTCAGTATGTTTGTTAAGCTTCCTGCAAACAGATTCTACTGCACATTCTTGAAACCATATTGTAGATATTTCAGTCATTCACCGTCCTTAAATGTCAGTTTAAAAAGCATTAATGACATAGCTGCCAATCTATCTTCTCTGGAGTCAGTTTGACTGATCACCCATCGATGGATATCTTTTATTGATAAAGGTCAATAAATTGATACCATCGCACCCATTCATACAATAAATATTTACCCTGTATATTTACACACACATACACACATACACTTATATGTGTTGCGCATGAATGGTTTATAGTTTATGTTGAACATCTTCATCGTTTCTGTGTAAATGTGGTGTGGCTAGCTTGAAAACAGAACATGAATCGAACTGGAAATACTCATATATATTAATATAGAGATCAACAGACTCATAAATTGAAAAGTGGATCAGCCGATTGATTGAATATATAGTTTTATTGTTAAAGTGATGAATGTAGTGATAATTGTAAGGTTATATCAGATCTTTGATGATGAAAGTTTGCTACAAATCCACATTATTCAAATTTTGTTTATATTGTTGCTGCTGCCATTAATTTCTTTTGTTCTTTTATTTATATGATGTGATTTTTTTTTTTGTTCTGTATTTATTTTTTTCCAATATTTTCTTTCAAACTAGTTGTCGTGAACTGTCCAAGCTTGAAACCTCCAGCCAAAGTACAACAACGGCAAAAAGAAACAAAAAAAAAAAAGGGGGGAAATAGAAGAAAAGGAATTAGAATCAAACAAAAATTCAATATTTCATTCTTTTTATCCAAAGAACTACAAAAGGTTTTCAAGGTATTATTATATTCTCACTAACAGCCAACTAATATAACGATACGGTCAGCCACATAATGTTTCATTAATAGTAAGTACATATGAGACAAACATTGCAATGATATTCATATTTTAATGTTTAGCACAGTATATTAAGAAACTGAATATATATATAAATACAAATATATATATTCATATATATATATATATATATACACACACACGCACATATATACACATATGTATATGTCTCTATGTATGTATGTATACATATACATACATACATATATACATATACATACATATATATATACATATATACATACATACATACATACATATACATACATATATATATATACATATATACATACATACATACATATATATATATATATATATATATATATATATATATATATATATACATGCCTTATGAACTTATGCTGATGAATTACACTGTTAAGCAGTTCAGCTCCTACTAACTTTGTCCAAATCTCTTTTGTGATGTCGAAGGAAGTCAAGTAATAATCTTGTAACTGGTTATTGGTTAATTAGAAATCGTTCATAAACTGAAATAGTTCAAAGTTTATTTTGAAAGTAAAAATGTGTCATTAACTAGGAGTTATTTTGGGAAGTAACTTAGATCTTTATAGCCATTGGTATAAAGTAAATTTCTTTAATTCTTTGAAGTAGGAAGTTGGATAAGAACCAAAATATTTCTCATATACATACTTACACACGCATATACTTGGTTTTAATATATTATATACATGCATACATACATTCATACATATATGTATATATATATATCATATACATACATACATATATATTTGTATGTATATGTCATTTATTTATTACTTCCCTCAAAACAAAAAAGCAAGATTCAGATATAGTTTAAGATAAAGACTAAGAACAAAGTATTATTAGTGTTTGAATAAAGTAACTTTTTAAGCTAAAAAAATCTTGAACATTTTCCCATTATGTCTTTCATGCCCGTTGCATTTTATTGCATTTTTTATTTCACAGATACTTGGTTGTGGTTGTCTCCCTTATCTCACTGTATTTTGGTCTTTGGCAAGGTTCATTACTCCAGAACACTCAGTTTGTTTAGTTGAACAATGAAGTATATAATCGTTTAACACTTATGTGATTATCCTACCAAGAGCATTCAGAAGATACTTTAAGGAAAATGTCAACATTTGAAGAATATTATAAGAAGGTATGATAACATTAAAATGTAAGCAAGAATTATTTTTAATTAAAAGTATAATTTGCTCATAATAGAAAACTAGATTGTTAAGATCTTCTCCCCATTTCCTGCAATAAAATCTATGATCTGTCTCTAAGTAAAACCTCTTCAAGAATAAATATTTGTGGTCTGTTCTTCACAAATCTAATTTGTAATCTTATATATGGCAAACACATTGGTGGAAGCCAGAAAGTTTCCCAACATTACACTCAATCTGTAAAATATGTGAAATTGTGAAATTTGGATGTCTTTTTTGTAAATTGTTTGTACAGAAATAGTTTCATAAGTTTGAAGCTCTCCATTCCCATTTGTCACTCTATGTCATTTGAACTGACAACTGTTGTCAAATCCTCAAATAAGTTAAATCTTAATGGAAATATCTATGAGATATCAGAATACTCTAGATAACTAATGAAGTTGCTGTTGTTTTAGCTTCATGTTAGCCCTGAACCAGTGGGCCTATGATTAAAAGTGTTTCAATCATGACATCATGTCTTTTATTTGCCACATTATCCAATATGTTCTTATATTCTTCTTATAAAAAAGATAGTAGTGTGTAATTAAAGAAAAATATGGAATTTTGATTCTGTCTTTGGCAGGTATATTGACTCCGTAGACGTCTGTTCATTGACTCCATTAAATCATATGACTTGGTAGAATCGCCTTTGTTGCTATGTATAAAGATGTAATCCGAAGAAACATAACAGGAAATCTCAAATGCAGTAAGTACCAAAGTAACTAGCGAGATGGTTTCATCAATACAAATCACATGAAACAAAACAGCTGCTAAATTTTTATCATAATGAATTCAAATGGATTGTTAGTAGAATCTATAAAGTAACATACAATAATTTGTTATAGAATATCGTTAATTTCTCAACCTCAAAGTTTATTATTTTCATTGTCCTGCACTGATATTAGGACACCTGTTTTATTCATATTGAGGTTTCCATTTTATGATCTAGTTCAATGTATCTGGTATCCAATATTTTACTCATAATAATTGGGCCAATTTCATTATACAATTTATATATATTTGCAATTTAGACTCAAGTCAACAGATTTGTACTTATCTACAACTCAACTTTATATTGGTAAATGAATAAGATATTATTCTAGTAATTCTGTCATATATCATTTTTGTAAACAACTTTATGCTTAAGGCAGAATTTCTAACAAATTACTCTCTCAACTCATAGATTCTAAGTTCACAAATTAATAAAAGTACTCTATAGTATATATATACATATATTTACACACACACACACACACACACACACACACACACAGAACACACACACACACACAACACACACACACACATAAAAGCACCCACACATACACATATTTATACACATAAAATACATACATATACGGTCTTTAAATTTAAATCAAGATCAACTTTGATGCTATGAAAAGCCAGAGATAATCCTTCTATCTGCTATATGAAGCAGCTAAAAAATTCTTGAATGAAGATTCCTCAAGCTAAAATCACTTTATGGCAAGACAATTTTGGCAACAAGCATTTTCATTTGCAAAAAATGGCTATCACATATAGTATTTGCTATTCCAACTCGTGATGCTAATTGATCTTCTCAAAACATTGAGAATCATAAAAAATCTGAAATAATAGAAATCAAAAATAATGTAAGCAAACCATTTCTGCCATCACTAAATTCTTATATATCTTTACATGCAACTGATTACACAGAGAAGACTGTGGAATATATTCAATTTAAGAACATTTTGAAACCACAATTTGTAAAATAATTTTTTCACTTTTCCTAAGCTATCATTGAGTGAGAGATTACTTTTAGTGTGATTAAAGAGAAGGTTAACTGGTCTCATGTTAAAAGTTGTCAATAATGTTGCTGGTGAGCACATGGAATCATGTGATGTTAATTACTGGACAATTTATATCACAGCTGCTATTATTCTTAAAGAACATCTAGAGAAACCTACAGTGCATGTGTTAATGAAATTATTAATCAGAAGCAAACCTAAGTAGAAACAAAACTTGAAGAAATTATCAATAATAAGCATCACTATATAGGATATTTAACCATAATAATAAAATGTTAGGGGAATAATGAGCTCATTATTTACATCTTATGAAAAATTAAGTCTGTGGTGACTCTTCATGCCAAGCTCTTGAGGGAAAGCTAATTACTTTAAAGCATGAACTCAGAATGCTAAGCAGAAAATTTCATTATCATAGAAACATTGTTGAGCAAGTCATTATAAATCACAAGTTTGCTTCCAATCCACATCCATTATACTGGGAGATGAGAAAGAAAAGCATTACCATTAACAAATCCCCATTTCAGTAACTTGAATAACTTTGGTCTTAAAGGTCTGGAATGTAAAGAGAGATTTGAAACAGAATGCATCGTGGCTAAATGCAATTAAGAAAAAATACTGAACTAGCATTAGCAGTAAAACATACACAATTAAACATTTAATTTTCATCATATGGGTAGGCAAACTAAATAATGGTAAAGCACTCAAGGGATACCTAATAGCCAGATACTGATACAAAAGACTGACTTACCAAAAGCCATTGATCATATCTACAAAATGAATACAGAAGGCCAGTTTGACATATCAAACTAGCTTGCTACAGCATATATAACCAAGAATGAAACCATCAACTTGGCAGAAAAAACTATAGGCTCATTGCTTGACTCGACACTTTATACAAGCTTTATGTAAGCTGCCTTAACCAATTCCTCTAGGATCATTGTGAGGCCAACAACATAGTAACTGACAAACAGGCAGGTGGAAAGAAGAGAGTGCAGGGATATGCTGAACAATTTTTGTTAAAAAAGTTGTGCAATCCAAAGTAAGAAAACTTCACAGGGTTCTTGTTATAATATGGCTTGATTAAAGGAAAGCATTCAACTCTATTCCTCAGTCATGTTTGCTGAAGTCTCTGAACTTAATAAAAGTATCTGCTATCTTAGTCACAGTCATTGAGAGTCTCATAAAAACATGGGCAATAATCCTCACACTTAGAACTGAGAGTGGAACAATTCTCTCTGATTTTACAAATATTTCAAAGGGAAAATTCCTAGGAGATAATCTTTCTGTACTTTTCTTATTTTGGCATGAAATTCATTATCATTTCTATTATAAAAGTCTAATGGTTACATGCAACTGCTAAAGATACCAATGTAACTCATATTTCTTCGTGGAGGTTTATGCTAAAAATGTTTACAATCCCCCCCCCCTCCCACCAAAAAAAAAAACTGGACTTAACATTTTCAACTGATAGAAATAGAATTTGACCAAAAGATGCATTCATATTTTATTGTTGAACATGGAAAACTAGTCCCCTAAATCCAGAAACTGAATTAATGGTTTCTTTATCTCTCCTGTTCTACACAAAAAGACTACAACTACAAAGGTATTGATGAAAATATTTCATACAATGGTGCTGTGAACAAAGATAGAATGACCTGAGAATATTACACTAAATTGAGAACAGTCGAAACTTTCTTCAACATCTATACCCAGATTACTGGTGAAATTTGTTTTATTAGTAAATGCCTAGGTAACAAATTGGTAAAGCTTGAGTTTTCAAATAAAAAAAAATCAAACAGCTCAGACGCATATTACAAATACAGTCTGTAAGCAGAACACTGTATGTATGCTACATGTGACATTGTTTTTCTTGCTGAAACAATGGGCCTTTGTATCTTTGCTAGAAACCAGCACCTATCTCATAGGAAGACTTCAAAGAATTAAATATGGAATATAGTTGCCATATTCCTTTCCATAACTCTAATGAGTGTAAGGTTATATAACTGGATTGTTACCTAACATTTTGTTGTATTTCTAGCATGAAACCGATAGGTAAGACCACCTATGATGGATATATAATACTGTACATTTCAGATAATATATATAAATATATATCTTATATTGTATTATATTATGTATGTATGTATACATTTTTGCATGTATGTATGAACTAGCTGACGTACTCGGTAATTCCCAGGAAAGCAGGGATTATCCCTTGATTCATTATCATCATGATCATCATCATGATCATCATCATCATTATCATCATCATCATAATCATCTTCGTTTAACATCCGTTTTCCATGCTCGCATAGGTTGGACTGTTCGACTGGAGTTTGGGAAGCCAGGTGGCTGCACCAGGCTCCAATCTAATCTGGCAGTGTTCCTACAGCTGGATGCCCTTCCTATTGCCAACCACTCCGAGAGTGTACTGGGTGCTTTTTACATGCTACCAGCACAGAGGTCAGAGGTAGCTGATATCAACTATGTTTGGATGGTGTTTTTACATGCCACTGGCACAGGAGCCAGAGGGGGCTGCCATCGACCATGTTTGGATGGTACTTTTACATGCCACCGGCACAGGGGCTGGAGGGGGCTGGCATTGATCACATTTGGATGGTTCTTTTATGTGCCACCTGCACGGGGAGCCAGACAGGTGGCACTGGCATCAACCACAACTACAATTTCTATTTGATTGTGGTTTGATTTGAATTTGATGTTGATGTACTTGACTCAATAGGTTTCCTGAAGCACGGCATGTTGCCCTACAATCCAAAGGTACTTTTTGAGTGGGCTGGTTACATGACACTGGCGTAGGCTACAGCTGTGATCTCACTTTATTTGCCGGGTCTTCCCCTGTTCTCATAATTGTTTCACTAATCCAATAACAACAATACAAAGCATGTAGCCCTTAAAACTGTTTTTGTGTATTTAGAGAGAATACCGAACTGTCTTACACAGGATCTTTTATTTAGGAATTCCCAATAAGTTATGAATACCCAAATTGTGAAGTAAGTTATCTAATAACGTGAAATTAGTTACCTGATAGTAAGAATTCAAATAAAGTAGCCCCAAAAAGGGCTTTAATGCATTCCCAGAGTATATAGAACATAGGAGGAAATACTAATAACTATGTATACTAAAATCATGAAGCATGTTATGTAATAACAGGCTAATCAAATATAAGATAATTGCAATTCAAAGTAAATAACGCTTTTGTGCGTTCCCAGAAAATATTACCCTCAGGGGCGCTAGTGTTGGTATATTCGTGAATACGTCACTAACCGAAATAAGTGGGTCTATTGTTTAGGAAAATATTATTTACTTGTTAAGGGTTGTACTGGATAAAGTGCGAAAATGACTAACAGTTCAAATACTAAGAAATAAGCATTCTCAATTTCTTTTTTAACAAATAATTTAGGAAAATGAATGGGTTATTTCCCTTGGCTATATATAAGGATCCCTTCCAGGGGCGAATGGGTTATTTACCTTGGTTTTTAAAATAAAATATATTAGATATATATAAGGATCCCTTCCAGGGTCCCAATTATCGATGCCATGAAACTTCCAGACATGAGTTCTACTCACGTGTCGAGTTTCCTCAAAATTGATAAAACGATGTAGGAGGAATTAGCTAACAACTCCACAAACACACCCACAAACAGAATTTCCCACATATATGTAGTAGACATGTATATATGGATAGCAGACAGTTATATGCAAGTGTACTGTATAGTTATTGACAAATTTGTTAACAGAAAAGCTAGTTTACTATATTACAAAGAATGATAAATACCAAGATTTATAAGACACCAGAATTGAAAGACTATTAGTAAACCAAAATATCAAAATGACAGAACAAATATATAAAGTGTCATAGGTGAATCCCAGGAAGGGTCAGTTGGTATTCATTATGCAACTGAAGTTATGGTTTTGACTAAAATTGTCTTCATTAAAAACTTTATAGATAATCAACTTCCTTTATAAAATTCAACAAAATTTTAGATTAATTACTTGAAATTTCATTTCTGTTGTTGTGCCAAAATGTGGAATAACCAGTTATATTCAAATCTTCAAGATATATTGAATACAGATTTGCCATTTCAGTGTCTGATTTGAAACTTTTGATCATCTTAAACTATTTAGAATAAGATGGTTTTGTCATGTAATTTCCATTATTTAGAAATTTGCCTTAGGTTGCAATATTTAATAAGCTTATAAGACAGTTAAATATAAAAGTTTGTTTAATTAAACAACCTTGCGGATATTATGAACAAACCAATCTGTTGTTTTTGTTGTGATGGCAATAAGAGATGTTGGTGAAGTTGTTATTGTTGCTTTGGTTGATAGTGCTGCTTCAGTTTGTCTGGACTTCATGTTCACTGTCTCCTTCATCCTAACCTTTCATTTCTCTGGCCACTGTTAATCGACCGGTCATCAGCTTGCAGCATTGCTCGTCCAGTTTTCATCTCTCATTCCATTTTATCTGTCCATACATTGACAACCAACTTAAGGTAAATGGTACATAATTAATTTCTTGGAGGCTATCTTAATCAATTTTACAGACTTATGTCACATAACTCAAAATAAGATTATCCTATTGTTGTATTAAAGTATTAAGGGGCCACTTTCTCCTAAGAAACTATAAACATGTGTTTGTATATATATATATATATATATATATATATATATATATATATATATATATATATATATATATATATATATATATATATATATATATACATACAGGTATATATATGCATATATGTATGTATATATGTATGTATGTGGATGTACGTGTGAGTGTGTACACACACACATACATACACATATGCATATGTATATATACATATTTGTCTGTCTGTCTGTCTTTCTATCCCTCTATACATACATACATGCATGCATACATACATACATACATACATACACACATTACATACATACATACATACATACCTGCATACATACGTGCATACATACATACATACATACATACATACATACATACATACATATAAACTGGGATTATATAAGAGAAATTGACCAGCTAATTCGTACATTACAAGTACAATCTGTGAATGGAACAGTACAAATATGCAAGATTTTTCTCAAGTTTCAAATGTGAATTTGTCTGTGTTGACTACATCCCATAGATGGAGTCTTGTATCTCTGTTGGAAACCGGCTCTCTCCTCAGTGGAAGATTTATAATAATTAAAAAAATAGAAGTGACATACATATACACACAATCATATATATTAAGAGGAAGGGGATATCTCATATATAAATGAAAGCAAACAATAGGATAACATGACTCAATGGAAACATGAGCCCTAAATTAATAGAACTAAATGTAGAACCTACTGAGGAAGGACTTTTGAAAGCTTTACATAAACTATTCAGCATTTCAACAGCCAAGCAGGCAGCGACAATATCTTGGGTGAACTTCTCAAGTGGCCATAGTGAGAATGCTTTACTCTGATACCACTTACCCTTCTGTCAACCATGAACCATTTCACTCGTTTTGCTTAATCTCTACAAGCATTTCACCCTTTGCTGGAGACAGGAAACCATCCAATGTAAAATGACAAATGCTAATATCGTATTAATACAAGAACAAATGAGACAGGAGTATCAGCATTAATTATAAAGGCGTTTATTTAACAAAAGAAAATTATAAGTCAGTATTATTTTTATGCAACTATGAAATTTGGTAGAAAAAAAACTATTTGAAATAAAACGGGTTCAGGTTTGATTAATGTACTACTGACATAGTATTCTTATTGTGTCTGCTTCAATAAGAGTGTCATGAAAAGAGGAAGGACATTTATACTCCCTTTATCGCTCTAACTGAAGTTTTTGCTCCAGTCAGTATGCCATGACTTTCTAAAGTATTAAATAATGTGAGATGCTTTCCAGGATTACTCATGGTAGTTATCTTCTTCCATGATGATGTGAAAGTCACTGTACAGTTTGATGGCCCAACTCCAGACAGTTTTGATACTAAGAGTGGAATCATGCAGGGTTGCACACTTGCCTTAGCTCTTTTTGCTGCAGTATGAATCCAAAGAAACCTCTGTTGATATTTCCTCCACTGAAGAACAGATGAATTCTTATTGAACATAGTATGGTTGAATAACAAAACCAAGGTATCAAAATCCATAATTCAACAAACTTGCAATTTGCTGACAATCTTTCCTTGGCAGGCAAAGTCATTTCACTAAAATTCAGCACAAAGAAAGCAATTACCTTATCACAAGAACGCTGTACTCCTGTTTACATCATCTTGGATTGATGCCAGTTAGCAAAAGTTGATAATTTTTTTGTTTAGGCTCTTCTGTGTCATCACTTATCTTTAGACAAAGAAATTGATATTAGAATAGCCAAGGTAGGCACAACATTTGGAAACCTTACAAAAAGAAAGTGAAAGAACAAAATGCTCAATCAGAATCTATGAAACATGCATCCTCAGCATATTGAATTGCTGAATAGTTCTGAACTACAGACTGTTTTATACATATATACATTAATATATGCATACATATACATATATATGTACATAAAAACACACACACACACACACACACACGTAAATTCTTCTCAGTATCTTTTTTGTTGTATGCATCATAAAAATCATGGACACATTCAATCCACTGCTTATTTTACATGCTTCTGATTTCAATCTGAATTTTTGGCTTAACAGTTTTATATTGGACCAATAAATTTTTACTTTGGTGCTGGTGTTTAGATCAATGACTTTGGAAGATTAATAAATCATGTATATACTTAGTATTCTCAAATCTGTTATTGTTTTTAAGCTTGATAAGCTCCATTACTTCAGTAAACCTGAGTTTTGGAACATCCCTGTTAATAGTACTCTTGATTAAAGGTTACTACAAAATGGCATGTACCTTGTTTGATAGAGTATTCCTTCAACTTTATAATATCAAATCTTTTAAGCAATGGAAATTCTACTTTCTAATTACTGGCTCTCTTTACAAGGAAAATAAGCTTTGTATATACCTATTGCTATCAAACCAGTCCTTGAACCTTAATTTTGAAGACATTCTAATGAATAGGATCCTTAAAAAAAAATTAAGCTTGCTCTTATTGTCACCTGACAGAAATTTCCTTTGATTTTGCCTGATCAAGCATATTCAAGCATTGAAAATTCGGCTGTGCCTCTTAAAATCAGGACATCCCTCACACTATTCAAATCATTTTAGTTAGAGTGAAATCAATCATATGCCATTTATTGGAATCTAGGTGCATTCAAGTTACTTTGAAAATCTGCCTATGTTCAAAGGCTGTATTATAAATAGGGAAATTCTATTCTGTGTACATTTGTAGCATAAGTAAACCATTGGAGTGTAACAGATTATTTCATCCTACATCCTAAACTGTTCAATATTCTAAAATTTTCGCCAACTTATACTTTGAAGTCCTCACTAAATATTACTTATACTAGAATTCTTTCAAGTAGTACCTTTTAATTGCTCATAAAAACACATTCTTGTAGTTATCAGAACCATTCATTGTTGGTGCATAAGCATTGATAAGCGTCACTGAGTGACTGCAGGAAAGAAACATAGACATTAGTTTATATTTAAACTGGTAGTTCAGAAAATTTGGTGCTAATTGTTATATAGTATATAGACCCACGCCAGCATAACAACTCTCATTATACATTTTGTACTTTGCCAATTTCATAGACAATAAACAAGTATTTCTTTTGATAGGTTTCTAATTATAACACAAAATCCTTACAAACCAACAATCAACCAGATATATGTCTTTTGACTGTTGCTTGATGCTGATCTTGACAAGAAGCTACTTCACAATTATTGAAGAACACAAGCTATGACAACTCGGTATGACAACTATCATACCTAGTTGTCATACAACATGCTTATTTGTTATCTCATGTATTTCCATGTACCACCACACTATTGAGAAATAGACGTTCTCCTTATGCTGGGGTCATTTGTCCATTTGATAGCCTTGGTTTAGTCCTGGGTTTCTAGCAGCCATCCTCAGCAAGATAACTGGTTTAGTTTATATATACATAAAGGCAAAGGTGTGACTGTATAGTAGCAAACTTGCTTCCCAACCACCTGGTCTAGATTCAGTCCTACTGTGTGACACCTTGGGCAAGTGTCTTATACACAAGGGCCAGTCAAAACCTTGTGCATGGATTTAGTAGATGGAAACTGAAAGAAGTACATTATGTGTGTGTATTTGTGTGTGTGTATATATATATATATATATATATATATCTTTATCATTTATCTTTTACATGTTTCAGGCATTAAGCTGCAGCCATGCTGTGGCACCACATTGGATCTTTAGTCAAACGAATTAACCCCTCTAAATCTTTGTTTAAACCTGGTACTTATTCTATTGACCTCTTTTGCTGAACAGTTATGTTACAATGATGCAACACCGGTTTTCAAGTGGTGGTGGGACAAATACAAAGACACACTTAATATATATATATATATATATATATATATATATGTATATATATATATATATATATATATATATATATATATATATATATATATAAAGTGTAGTATATTGCCACTTAAGTGTGGCTGACCCCTAGGGGTGGATGTTACTGTTGCTTTTAGCCCCAGGAGGACATCTCCTCCAGCTGGCTTATCGACACACGACTGTGTCCTGTTTGCCAAGGGAGTTATCCCTCTCACCTCGACCAGCAGCACGAACGTATCCGGATTTCAGGGTTATTTCCCTTCGTCGGCGTTCGACAGCTGATGACCTTGGTGAGAGAGACAAAAACCTGGCAAACCTTATATCTTCTTTTCCAGTGAAATTCTTCACTGATATTGAAAAGGTGAAAACAAGCAATGTTAATTCTCTAAATGAAGTATTAACAGTAACTGCACGATAAAGTGTAGTATATTGCCACTTAAGTGTGGCTGACCCCTAGGGGTGGATGTTACTGTTGCTTTTAGCCCCAGGAGGACATCTCCTCCAGCTGGCTTATCGACACACGACTGTGTCCTGTTTGCCAAGGGAGTTATCCCTCTCACCTCGACCAGCAGCACGAACGTATCCGGATTTCAGGGTTATTTCCCTTCGTCGAACGCCGACGAAGGGAAATAACCCTGAAATCCGGATACGTTCGTGCTGCTGGTCGAGGTGAGAGGGATAACTCCCTTGGCAAACAGGACACAGTCGTGTGTCGATAAGCCAGCTGGAGGAGATGTCCTCCTGGGGCTAAAAGCAACAGTAACATCCACCCCTAGGGGTCAGCCACACTTAAGTGGCAATATACTACACTTTATCGTGCAGTTACTGTTAATACTTCATTTAGAGAATTAACATTGCTTGTTTTCACCTTTTCAATATCAGTGAAGAATTTCACTGGAAAAGAAGATATAAGGTTTGCCAGGTTTTTGTCTCTCTCACCAAGGTCATCAGCTGTCGAACGCCGACGAAGGGAAATAACCCTGAAATCCGGATACGTTCGTGCTGCTGGTCGAGGTGAGAGGGATAACTCCCTTGGCAAACAGGACACAGTCGTGTGTCGATAAGCCAGCTGGAGGAGATGTCCTCCTGGGGCTAAAAGCAACAGTAACATCCACCCCTAGGGGTCAGCCACACTTAAGTGGCAATATACTACACTTTATCGTGCAGTTACTGTTAATACTTCATTTAGAGAATTAACATTGCTTATATATATATATATATATATATATCTTATATATAAAATAGACCTCTGTGTATGTGTGTTTGCTTTTCATGCAAAAATGGTTGCACAAATTGGTTCCCTACTTGAGGTGCATGAATAATTTGACCTGCAATACAATATGGTCTTAATTTATTTCTATTTAAAAATGAATAATATTGCTTTATATAAGATTAACTTCTTTAAAAAGGATTTTCAATTTGAACTTCCAGTACTGATGTAACAACTGCAGCTAGCTAGACATGTATGTCTGACATAGCAAATGTGCCTAACTACACACATGCACATGTATGTATACAATATGCCGTTGATGAATATTTATATTTTAACTGGTTCTATTTCATTTCAGTCACATTGTTTTTTGGGTTCCTGGGGAAATACATGAACGTCACAGCTTCCTATATATTTTTAGCTTGAAAATCTTACTCCTCACGTTCCTAATAGAAACACTTTGTGTGTGTTGGAACAACGTTTTTTGTCTTTTTTCTAAGGGCTTCTGCTGCCTTTCTTCTAAAGATTTCTGTTGTCTGTCTTCTAAGGATTACTGTTGTCTTCTAAGGAATACTGTTACTAATCTCTCTCTCTCTCTGTCTATCTAAATCTATATCTATCCATCTCTCTATCTATATCTATCTATCAATCCAATCTATGTAGCTCTATCTATCTATCTATCTATCTATCTATCTGCCTGCTTGCCTTCCTGCCTGCCTACCTACCTATCTATCTATCTATCTATCTATCTATCTTTTTCATGCAAAAACAACTGCATGAATTAGTACCATACTTGGAGTGCAGGAATAATTTGATCTCAGATGCAACAATATAGTCCTGATTTATATTTTTATTGAAAAATAAATAATATTGCTTTATATGTATATGATTCACTTCTTTACTAAATGTACTTTCTCTCACTCCCCTTCCTTATTCACTCTCTCTCTCTCACTCTTCTTCCTTATTCACTCCCCTCTCCTCCTTCCTCTCTCTATCAATAACTCAACTTATTTCGATTTTATAAATACCTATTTTTAATATTTGGGAGGCATGTTCCTTATCTAACTTCTCACTGTACTTCCTCTCTTTCTGCCTCTTGCTCTATCTGTCTCTCTTTATTCTGTCAACCATTCTATCTAGTGTTTACTATTGTAACGATTTCTGATACCAAAAAAAATATTACAGCTACTTTTATTGTTTACAATCTTCTGTACCAGTGTATTTGTGTATCCATAAATAACCTTGCTTAGAAGGAAGGTGTCAAAGTTGTCTCCAGTATCAAGGTCAGCCAAAAGAATGTCTCTGTCGAGGGAAAGAGAGACAGTTGAAAAAGGGAAGTATGCCAAGAAAGAAACAGACTGTGCACTACAACAGCCAGAGCATCTGAGAATGATGAGACAATAGTTGTGCATAAAAAAACCAGTTGCATACTGGTACTGCCTGAGCATCTCAAAGTGCTGAACAGAGGTATGCATGCAAGACAAGGAACAGAATCTCAACTTCAGAAGAAAGAGCAGTTACAACAGCTCAGAGAAGCAACTTCTATGAAGCAGCTTTCAACTATGATCCAGCAGTTAATTATGCAGGTGACACTAAAATTTCCATTGGTGCAATGACAACTGAGTACATACACTATAAAACAAGGAAGTGGTCTGGAGAGACACCTGTGCTGTGCTGCTGCAGTGGAAAGGTTAAACTCCTTGCAGTTCCCCAACCTCCAGAGCTACTGAAGAAATTGTTGTCATCAACTGACCAAGATTCTAAGCACTTCCAGAACGAAATTCAACAATACAAGGCTGCACTACAGATGACATCATTTGGAGCCACAAGACAAATAACTGAGCCAGGATTCATGCAAACTTTCAAGATCCAAGGGCAGATTTATCATCAGATTGGCTCTCTACTATCTCTGTCAAATGAGTCACCAAAATTCCTGAACCAGAAGAAACTAATACAAAGCACAAGGTCAATCTCTAAAGGTGGTGGGACCTAACCTCCTTCAACCATGCTCCTCACATGGTCAGCTGTATGTTGGATGTTCTAGAGTTGGAGATGAAAAGAAACTCTACATTCTCAGTGATAAACATGGCAAGATAGAAAGCAGAGTATATGAAGAAGCACTTACATGAATAATATGTGCATAAGTGTAAAGCCATTGAGTATTAAAAGTAAATATTACTTTTTGAGAAATACACAATCTTACACTACAAGCAAACAGTACTGTGTTAAGGCTATGAGTTTATAACCCAAGTGAAACCAGGTATTTCTGTTTGTATATATATAAATAAAAACCCAAATTTAGGGAATGGAGTAGGTAAAATCAAGGCTACATATGTTCCCTAGCTAGAAAGACCCCAGAAATAGTAATTACACAATGAGGGGTACTCCACAAGCTACTCACCAAGCCAATGATGCCTTATTTAAATGAAGGTTACATTGTTGTCAAGGGATCCCATGTTAACTTGTAGATTTGATTGAAAATGTGTGTTTTTTATACATTTTATGGACTTCCTGAAGCTTACTAACTTCCTGCACCTGGATCCTTGGATCCTACCTTTATATATAATATATATGATGATGTTGATGATGATGAGGATGATGATGTTGATGATGATGAGGATGATGATGTTGATGATGATGAGGATGATGATGATGATGATGATGATGGTCCACAACCCAAAATTTTGTGTTAAACATGCTAAACCTTAGTAACCAAAGCTAAAGCTCCATGGTTATCCACCAGATTATTTAGTTTTTTTCTAAATCCATTGACCTTTGCAGTGACATCTGCACTCTGTAAAGGTCTTCAAACATTATATGCCCTTCCAAGGGGAGTGAGTCCCTCTTTCAAACCCTAGCTGTCATTATGGGTTGGCAGAATCAGTTAAGAATCAGATAAAATGCCTTAGAGTGTACAGTTACTATCTTCTGAGTTCAAATCCTGTCATAGTCATTTTTGTCTTTCTCTTTTTGGTTAGATAATATAAAGTACAAATCAAGAACTGAGATTGATATAATTAACTATTCTCTCTTTCAAAATGTCCAGCCTTATGTCTATGTTAGAAATTATTGTTAATTATCAACCATAAAATTGTATGCTTTGAAGTATAAAAGAAGTGAAATTACTCAAGCAGGAAATAAATCTGTGTTGCAGACTCATCTAGCTGGGAGCTCTTACCTGTATGTTATTCAGAAAACACTTTCGCAATCCTTTTCAAATCATATTTCTTCTTTGGTTAATAATCCGTAAATTTAACAATGTCATAACTGTTCACTAATCCTATTGGCCTTGAAGCTATTTGTTTTATAATGGGCTTGATGTTTCTTTGAAAACATGAACAATTCCATTAATATTTTATAAGGAATAATGTATTTATTTCAAGAAAATCACCTATCAGACAGGAAGTTAATTCAAAATAATGCCATTCTTTTTACACAATTTAAATTAATCACTCTGAATTGTTTGCATGAAAACAGCTTAATTTTGCTTGTACTTTTTTGTTTTGAATTTTTTTCTTCTTTTCAAAAATTTCTTCATTTGTTTTAATTGCTTTGAGGGTTAATTATGCATTCACATGTAAAGATACAAACAAGCATGAAAATGAAATTGAGAAAAGAGAAAAATAAACTATAAACTTGTATTAGTATTGTTATTTTTGGATGCAATAGTAAAATTAGATTTCATTAGAAGATTGAATTATGAAGATTATGTTTGTAGTAATAATGATTTCTAACATAGGCATAATTTTAGGTGTGGTGGAGTTGACTTTTATTGATCCCCAATACTTGACTGGTATTTTATTTTATTGAACAAGAAAAGATGAAAGGTGGAGTTAATTCTGGTGGAATATTAAGTTAGAATACTACAAGACATTTTGTCTTTATTGATTCTATGACCATTGTAAGCATAAAAGGTACTTTAAGGTGATCGTTTGCCAGCTAGGAATAGCAATCAAATCTCCCATGAATCACACAAACCATAATGTGATCCTGGATATATTGACTGTAACAAAAAAAAAAACTTTAAAAAAATTGGGATAATCACAACTGCAAAATCTTTTTAGAGCTGTTTGATTAAAGTAACCTGGAGCTATATGATAACAAGTCCAGTATTTACTTTTCTGGTATTGACTTGGGAAGAATAAAAGGCAAAGTTGACATCAGTGATAGTTGATCTCTTAGTGTCAAGTTCCTCAACTTATTATCATGAAATAATGAAGTCTACAGTGATTTTGTCAAAGTATGGAAACCATGTCTATGATTTTAAGAAGGGAAAGAAATTCAAAGCTGTGCAGAATAGGATCACTGATGGTTGCAGGTTAAATTAGAAAGTAATAGGCTTGTAACTACTATTGATTAACCACAGGTCAATCATGATACAGTTTACATAAAATCAAAAGATGTTCCAACCAACAACATCGCAATATTTCAAGCATTGCTTTTCTTTTTTTTTTAGCTCCAGGCCAACTTTGATCAAGCAGAGCACTGACACTGCAGCCTTAAACATCCTCTCCCTTTTTATTATAAACCCTATTGAAACTTTATTGAATATTACACTGTCTAAATTAACCTCTAATACAGTAGGATGTGATTTGGGGGAAATTGACTGGTACTTTTAATAGGTTGATTGAGGTTCTTTATTGGCTCATCAGCCTGGTAGATTTGGTAGTCATATTTTAATAAGATAGGATGTGATCTGAGGGAATTTAGCTGCTGTTTCTAACAAGCTTTTTAAGGTTCCTTATCAGCTCAATGGGCTGGCAGTTTATGAGTCAGTGATTCTGTGTTATCGTGTGTTAGCAGAAATAAAGTTTGAAATTGAAATGGATAGTGAATATCACAGATTTGTGCAGAGAATTAATACTTTAGGAAAATGGGTGAAGTATTCAGAAAAGTACTTGCTAACTATTTGTTTTATCAACTAAAGAAATGTGGAAAATGAAGTTGATAGGATGTGATTTGAAATCAGAACGTAAGGCCCTAGAAATAGATACTGTGGAAAATAACTAATTAATTGAATTTTCTATCTTAATTGGAGAAAGAAAATATAAACCTAGTGGCAATTGTTCGGAACTCTGAAAAATGGAACAGAATTTAAAGAAATCAAAATTAATTTCTCAAAGCTAATTTACATATTTAAGATAAAGAATGCTTGTTCTTTGATATGTTTCAGTCTGTTAGACCTCAATAGAAGAGCATAGTCTACTCAAATATATGGTAGAGTGGATTTTATGTTTTGGTGGTGAACCCAAGACCTACTTTTGCAGACCCTAGCTTCATTTCCTGGTTGGTCTCATTTAATTTGTATTGCTAATGCTCCTGGGTAAAATATGAATAACAAAACTCCTATCCTTTATTAATTAATACTTGTGATAAAGATAATTCAGGAAATTGATTCCAAGTATAGAATTTGCTTGATATGAATATTGATCTGGTGCATTTTTTTGTAAACGTTCATGATGATAATATTTTTGTGATATGATATTACCAAACTTTCAGAGTAACCAAGTAAAATTCTTCAACTTTTGTAATTATATGAAGCACATTAAAAAAAAAGGGGGAGAAAAAAGCATTAAAAATGTATGAATTCAACCTAATGCAAAAAAATTATCTAAAGAATTTTTATTTATCAGCTCAGAGTCTTTAAACATAACCTCTCATCTATGTTTTCAAAATGAATGGTGAGGGGAGGAAATTAAAAATAAAATATTCTAGAAAAAAAAATACATAGAAAATTTCAACCAGCATTTATAAAATTTCCCAAAGGAAAAAAAAATTAATAGTCTTTCAGTTTGTTTTTGTTTTTAATATTTCTCTAATATATTGATTTTTGTGGTGAAATTGGATGTGGTTATTTCTTTACATGATTATTTCAATTTCAGTTTAGAAAGATTATCACTTACTTGTTGAAAGTAGCGATAGCATATAGTTTCAACAAGAAAATTTGAAGACTTCTTTCAAGTCTAATTTTTATATTTATTACCGTGTTTTTGCTAATGATTTATTTTCTTTTTCTTTTCCAAAATAATAAAACCAATAAAAGATGGCCCCAAATAATATATTTCTTTGGGGAATAATATTCTCATAGGTACTTAAACCATGAACCAAAGTAACAAGTTTAAAGCATTAACAAGTTTTGTTTTAACTTATGTTTTGAAGACAAAAAGAAATTAATTATATTTATTGCTGCTATACTGGTAGATATTAATAATTATGTGCTTGCTATAAATTCGTTAAATTGGCAAGTTGTAATGCAGTAAATACAGTTCAATAAAAATACACAACAGATAAACTAAACTTGAATTTTAAACATAATCCTAGACAAAGCTTTTTAACTCTTATGTTCACAAAATATTAAATTTCTCTACTAATAAAACAAAATAGTTTTAAAAGTATTTTTAGAACTATCATCTTCAGTGGCTTCTTTGAACTACATCAAAACCAAATATAGTTTTCTGAAGTACAAAACTTCTAAGATAAACATACAGCATATATGGGCATATGTATAGTTATTATAGAATAATTTACTGAAATTACTCAGGGCTTCCATCTTACAAATAGAACAATAGTCAAGTAAGAGTTCATGTATGAAATATTATGAGTATTAAAAAGCTAATGCAAAGTAATTATTGGTGAGGAAAAAACAATATTAGTTAACGACTAATACTGTTTTAATTATTGTGACATGTGCAATAATATACATCTACTTAGTATTTTTTTTCAGTAAGTGTAGTGAAGTTCCTGCTTTGCCTTGAAATCTCCTAACAATGCTGAGACATATCTGGAGTTGTCTCAAGATTTGAGGAGATTGTTGTCACCAAACTGCAAGTTGACATTCCTGCTGATTAAATTAGCATATACTAACTCAGTGGTTCCCAACCTGTGGTCTGTGGACCCCTGGTGGTCTGCAAAGATAGTACTGGGGGCCCGTGAACTAAATTCAATGCTTCTTATATATATATATATATATATATATATATATATATATATATATATATATATATATACATATATATATATATATACATAAGGATGAGCATATTAAAAGGGGTCAGTGGGAAAACTCATTTAAATAAAAGGGTTGGGAACCACCGCAATAACTTGACAACAACTACAACAATAATATCACTCCTTCTCTAATTTTATCTTTTCCTCATGATGTAATTATTTCTTGTTAGTTTTGCAATATATACTGTTATACATTGTGTTATTAACTATTGTTTATGTAGTGTCTCTGAGGAATTTCTTCAAGCGAGACCATAACCCGTGGGTGTAACCAGCCCACTTATGCGTACCTTTCCTTCATTGGACACTAAACTATGCTTGCAAAAACCTGTTGAGGCAAGCGAAATCGAAATTAAATCAAATTCGATGACTGGCACCTGTGCCAGTGGAGCACTAACAGCACCATCTGAGCGTGATCATTACCAGAGCAGCTGTCTGGCTTCCGTACCAGTGGCATGTAAAAAATACCATTTGAGCGTGATCATTACCAGCAAGTGAAAAAACATTCAAGTTAGGTCGTTGCCAGTGCCGCTGGACTGGCTCCTGTGCAGGTGGCACGTAAAAACACTATTTGAGCGTGGCTATTGCCAGTACCACGTGACTGACCCTCGTGCCAGTGACACGTAAAAGCATCCACTACACTCTCGGAGTCGTTGGCGTTAGGAAGGGTATCCAGCTGTAGAAACTCTCTCAGATCAGACTGGAGCCTGGTGCAGCCAACTGGTTTGCCAGTCCTCGGTCAACCCATGCTAGCATGGAAAACGGACGTTAAACGGTGATGATAATGATGATTATGATGATGTTACTTTCCACACCTACTTATGTATAGTATTGTGCTCCTACAAAGTGTATCTATTGTCGCTGTGGCAGCTGGTATTGTGAATTCTGTGTTTTTCTGAGGAGAATTAATAAAACCAAGAATTCTTTGGAATTCTCTTCTGCACTTGCCAGAATAATTAAAATAACATGAACCATTGACAGATGTAGTAATTTATTATTTTAAACTTTCCTTTTAACTGTCCATGCATTACACATGATAATCATTAACTTGACTTACTCTAAAGTTATTAATTCAATGATTCAAAACAGTTTTATTTTACACTGATTTTGTGGGACTTGATCTGCCTATTTGATGCCTGCTTCCATTTGTTTTCTTGCTTAAACGGTTAACTATAGAAAGAGCATCTTTTTTCAATATTCTGTAAAAAAGCAAAAAGTTTCTCTAACAAATACAAATGTTCAAATTTATCTTGAACTGCAAAAAAAAAAAAATCTCCATTTCTTCCCTCATAAGGGATGAAATGAATTCTGTTTGTTGGTTGTAGTTAAAGCAATGATATAATGAATTAGGTTTTTTCTCTTATAGATATTTGTTTACTTTTTGAAGAGATGAGTAAAAGAATAGCTAATGATCTTGTTCTCGCATAACTTTATAATGAATGGATAATAATAAAGATGAAGTAGGTAACTAGGTCGAATACCTTATAGACTGAAATCAGAAGAGATCATTTGTTTGGAAATAATGGTAAATATGAATAAAGACATTATTTATTATTTATTCTGAGGATAGACAATCTTCATTGTTATAGGTGTGTAGCTGGAAGGGAAATGAGACCTGAAAGATAAAGTTCTAAGACTATCTAATTATGTAAAAGAAGACATGACACAATGTTTAGTATCGGATATTAGCATGTGATTGAGTGTGTTCATAGAAGAGAGTTATTCAACTACAAGGAAAGATATAAATCAGAAATTCAAATGGTTCGAGGCTATTGTCAGAGTATTAGATTAAACAGAATGAGTATGAAATCTGACAATGGGAAAATGACAAGTATTACTGAATGAAAGCTTGTCTATCATATATCTATGTGTATGTCTTTTGCAGCATTGACTATGAGTGTATGTTCTTCTTGATTAGTTCCAGGTTAATTCAAATGCATTCCAACCATGACTGTTTAGTTTCTATATGATCATCTAGGACCACATTATATAATGTGTTTTATCTTCATTCAAGATGGATAAAAAAACAAACAAAACAGAACCTGCACCCAGACTAACTCTATTCCACACCACATACAAACTAAGCAAACCCAAACCAAATCCACAATCTATAAATACAGCACCGATCTGGAATTTGTCACAAAATGAAACTACTGTAAAATTTGATGCATTTTAATTTTCAGTTTTTTTCAAGTAAATCTGTAGTATGTAGTACCCCCACCACTAAGTCATATGCAAATATATAAACATATTTGTGTGTGTGTGTGTGTGTGTGTGTGTGTGTGTATGTGTGTGTGTGTGCCTGTGTGTGTGCCTCTGTGTGGGTGTGTATTTGTGAATGTATGCGCGTGTGTGTGAGCATGTATGTGTATAAATTCCCATTGAAAATGAATATATTTGTTTTGGTTTGTTTGAAATTGCGTCACTCAAATATAGCTTGAACAGATGAGATTTCTTGGTGTTGTAGCAAAGCAGGAACATAATTAAATCTCAGAAGATTAAATTGACTGGGGTTGACTTAATCGATTTATTAACTCCCCTGAAATTGCTGACCTTGTGCCAAAATTTGAAACCAATATTCTTAATTTCATTTGAATTTGGTTATCTTCTAAAATGACTTATCTTTATATGACCCAATGCTTCAAATGAACTAATACATACATACATCCATACATACATACACATACCCTCACACACACACGTATATATATATGTATGTATATATCATCATAATCATCATTTAACGTCTGTTGTCCATGCTGGCATGGGCTGGATGCTTTGACTAGGGCTGATAAGCTGGAAGGCTGCACCAGACTTCAGTCTCATTCGGCATGGTTTTCTACAGAAGGATGTCGTTCCTAATGCCAACCATTCCGAGAGTGTAATGGGTATGGTTGCACATAAAAGTACCCATTACACTCTCGCAGTGGCTGACATCAGGAAGATATATATATATATATAAGGATAAGATCTTTATTTAAAATACCGATCTTATCAGGTGGCCATCATGGAAATAAAAACCTCAAAAGGTAATAATTATTATTAAAATTATAATTAAGGGTATCTATGAGATACCACCATGCTTGAAATAGCACCCAAAACTTGACTCTAAAACCACATTAAATGTTCATACAGCACCAGGAGAGAAGACAAAGAGACAAAATGAACCAACAAAAAATTACTGGATAATTCCAGATCCCGGATTTCTGGCTCTGCATAAGAAATGCTCTGCCTTCATCAGTGGAATATACTCAGATAGCACAGAAATACAAATATATATATATATATACTACATATGAATATTGACATATACGAACGTATATATATATATACATATATGCACGTATGCACACGACCAGTTTAAAATGCCAGCCTAAAACTCCTCGTGCGATATGGTCAAAATACAACCGTAGTGAATATAACGACAAAATAAATATATAAATAAGGATAAGATCGTTATTCAAAATACCGATCAGGTGGCCAACAATTCCGGTGTGCTAACAATTCTACCAGCTCATTGCCATGAATTTGCTATTAAGAATGTCAAAAATTATATTCGAAATAAGGAGTTAAAAACAAGATATCTGATGAATACTAGTCGATGAAACTAAAATCTTTCGGTACAAGAGGCAAATGTCAAAGTAAGTCCATTTGCAGGTACTCCCGTTTGCAGATTCTCATATCTAACAGTGCTAAAATTGAATAGGTTTGCTCTATTATAAGTTCTCATACTGAAGGGACCATACAGAGAAGACGTCCGTAAGGGATTAGGCTATGCATAGAGCCTATGTCAGTTACCATGAGACTTTAATGTAGTCTCTCAGCCAGCTATTTTATGTCATGTCTAAAGTCTTAAAAACGAGAAGAGCATATTGGTAGAGTTATCTGAGATATGTCTTGTTTTGAAAAGTAAAAAATACAGGATGGCCCTGATTGAAATACTTTTTAATAGGAGTCTACTTCACTAGAGGTGATGCAGGTTTAAATGTTATATCAGGGATCTGAAATGAAACTAATTCAGCACTGTACAGGTGGGAATGGTGATAAGTCTATCCATCATTTGAAAGATACTGAATTTGAGACTTACCCAAGGTTGCCTTAATTCAGCTGTGGTTCCAGCCATGATATCCCATTTTTCCAATATAAAATATAACTACATTATCATAAACTTCTTCATTTTTAATAAAGAGTGTAGAATACGATTCTAAAAAAAATCTGACTGCTATTTCTAGCAGATTCTATGAACATAAATGTATTCCTGCAGTAAATATCTGGGTAGGATATTTTGTCTTTTTCTATATCAAGGAGAAATATATTGTCTGTAGAAATAAAGATTGAAATGTAAATCGAAATCGAATTTTACAGGCTTGTATACAGAAGCACTACTTACCGAATTACATGAGTATAGGAGTGGGTGGTTGTAGAATTCAGGAAAGTTTGATGAAATTCATTTGGCTACAGGACAAAATCTTTGGTTGCAGTCATAAAGAATTCAGAACTAACAGAGAGTGTGTCATGCAAAGGCACTTTTTACAGTTTTCAATGATACTCTTGCACGAACAGAACTTGGAAATGAATGCCTTCCAGCCATTATCGATGATAAATTACTTCCAGTTATTTTAGGGTGTGATATTTTTTGTATGGCAACAACACAGTCTCCACTGAACCATTTGAGGGGTGTTGCTAGATTATAAGCTAAGTAGCTACTCTCTCTCTCTCTCTCTCTCTCTCTCTCTCTCTCTCTCTCTCTCTCTCTCTCCTTCTCTCTCTCGCACACACATACATACACATTCACACACACGCACGCACTCATATATATGTACATATATATGCATATATGTGTGTAACTGTATCTGCATATATACTTATATAAATATGTATTTACATATATACTTATATATGTATGTAAGTATGGAAGCATGCATGTGTGTACGCATGCATGTTGGAATATATGTATTTTTGTAATATCTATATCATATATCTTTGTGTTGTAATCATATGTAACAGACCATTTTACGTTCACCTTTTTCCGTTTTGCAACTTTTCTCGTGTCAGACAAATTATTATTATTATTATTATTATTATTATTATTATTATTGTTGTTGTTGTTGTTGTTTTTGTTAATATTATTATTATTATTATTATTATTATTATTATAAAAACGAAAATTAATGGACTGTAAAGTTCCATGAGAAATTGCCAGGCTGTAGAAACTGCACAGAGGGACAAGAATTATTCCTCAAGGCAATAATTTGGTTTAATAATCCTTCACATTCCACTGCTCATTGGTCAATATAGAACGTCTCATTTACCACAGATTTTCGCCAACCTTTTCAATGCACAGATGTCACAGCTTAAGGTGGAAAAGAGATGAATATAAAAAAAAAACATTCAAATTTAGGAAGAGAGAGAAAATCATACAGAAAAGAGAATTACAAAAAAAGGAGAGATTGTTTTTTTTACTTTCTAAATTCTCCAATTTCCTTCACATTCTATAAGATCTTTACTCACATCCCTGACATAAACGTAATATAAAAAACATATTTTAGTAATATATATATATACACATACATACATACATACATATGTGTGTATATAATTTAAATGTCTGTAAAAGTGTATGGCAGCTAAGTAATATTAGCGAACACATAAAAGTATAGATATATCTGCTATCTTCGATATTGAATACATGTATGTGCGCATATGCACACACAACCTTTATATACTCATTTGACATACTCATAAAATATCTGTATGTCTATATATGTATGTGTATGTGTAAATGTGCGTACATTATATATATATATATATATATATATATATATATATATATAGATACATATATATATATATTTATGTATTTATACATACACACATGCATACGTACATCATACACATATATTACGCATGTATTTATATGCATACGTGCATACAGACACGCATACGTGCATGCATGCATGCATACATATACATACATATACATATATATATACATATATATATGTATATATATATATATATATATATATATATATATATATATATATATATATATATATATATGCATACATAAATATATGTGTTTATGTTACGTATAAATATATTTGTTTTTTTCTTTCAAAATTAATAGTAGCTTTACAGTCTTGAATTTGAAGACAAGACTGTCTTACGATTTGTTATGTCTCGACAAACTTTACTATCTATTGCAGTTAGGTATTTCAAAATTTCTCGACAAATTTTCCCCTGTGGAGGAATTCAATATTCAGCTTGGCACTGCCTACCTAATATCGTGTTATGTATTCTCACAGTTGGTAAAATGGGCTCAAATGGACTACAGCTCTTCTTCTCACTCAGCAAAAAACAATTTTACAACCACCTAACCACTTTTGCAACATGTCAAACACCATAAAACATCAAGGGTGTGTTCCAGGTCCAAGAGCTGGCTTGTGAACGATTATATCATGAAAAGGAAACGAATTGTGAAGGAATATCGCATCAAACACTCACTTCATTACCACCTGTTATCGTTCAGTTCATGCGCTTCTCTTTGCCTCTTCGAAAAACGCCTGGTAAATTTTAATTATCATTAAAAGAATCAACGTTCTGTCCCTGAAATCCAGCGATAAGAAGAAAGAGCTATCCGGGGAGACTTGAATGCGTTCCTAATTCAGTCAGATGTTAGTTAGCTTTGAAGCCCCTTAGAAATCCTTCTGAGATATCTACTCTGCCTCATTTGAAATCATTGGATTCCCAGTTAGGAAACATCAAGACTGTGTCGATAATAAAGGTACGAAATAAAGGTACGAAAACTCAACTTCTCATGAGAAAATGTACAATTCACATGAAGTGTAGATTAACAACAACTCTTCCTTCAAAAAGAAACCATATAAAAAATGCAAAAGGTGGGGTCAAATTACTAGCACGAGAATGGAGCAATCCTAGTAGCCGGTTAAACATGTCAAACTCCTGTATGCCTTTAACAGAAAGGATGTCAAGGTCTTCCACGAGATTTTGAAACAGTGCATGTCCGATGGAAGATGGCATCCGTCTCATACTCTCTTTTGATATTCTCGCTGATAAGAAATGTATTCTATCATATTGGTTTGTACAATTTGAAGTTGTTTTTAATAACAACTCTCCAATCAATGACAGCATAATTATCTCTGTCCCTTAAAAAACCAGAAATACTTTAGATGTCCTGTCGAGTATGCTTCAAAGAAATCCAGGACACTTTTAAACAACTCTTTTGAGCAAGATTCCTAGAAAAGGTGGCATACTTCCTTAAATTTACAAGTTCGGGGATAAGAGGCGGGCGCAAAAACTCTTTGTGGTATTTAAATTTCCTTTAGAAGGCTGATCAGCTTCTCTGGAACTACAGTGACGCTTACATAAAACATTTCTTAAAAAACGCTGGTAGGAAAGTTGTTTGCAACATCCCACGCAGCATGATTCTCCATTCTATGGTTGGCAAGATCTTCACTCGCATCATTTTGAATAAAATAATCATTTATCTCATAAATGACATTTACTCTGAATCACAAAATTTTTCTTGAATAGGTCGAGGGGCAACTGATATAATTTCTACTCTTCATCGCGTAACTGAAAAATATTCTGGAAAAAATCAAGAACATTATATGGTCTTCGTCGATCTAACTCAACCTTTGACAAGGTAGACAAAAACAGCTTGTGATGGTCCGAAAAATCTTGGGAAACCTAACAACATGCAGGATGTCATCCTATATCATAACAGAATGAAACATCTGCCATTCACGATTTTGTTCACAAATATGCGGATTCGCATTGTGGGACAAAATTTCCAATTCTAAACAATTCACTAAATGTAGCATTAAGGGCGTTGAATCATTTCTTGTTTAAACGTAATTCAGAGAAGCTGGTTGAATAAGCAGAGTACATGTGCTGCCAGACGACCTAAACTATTGGAAAAACTTCGAGGTCACTTTCAATAAAATCATTATATCTTTATAGCAAGCCTACTGTGTAAACAGTCATCGTAAATTCGGTAACTATTTCTTATACTCTTACCTTTCTTATTTTCTTTTCTTTCTCATTGACAAAGAGTAAATCCAGTCTGCATTTCTGGGTGTCAGAAGTTTTATAGATGTTAAATTTCATAGAATTGGTAGCGAGTGCCTGGTCTTGTGCAGCAATGATCAGGCTTTCGGTGTCACGCTTCAAATCACCTCGCTCAAGCCATGCCCACGATCTTGTATCCTTAACGTCCTGTCATTCCTTTCAAACTGTCCATGCATTCTCATTTGAAGAAAGTCTTCTTTTCTCTTTTCCTCAGTTCTTTGGTTAAACTCTTCCTTGCCCATAATTTCATCTGCATTTACATCCATATCTTTCGCGGCATATTGCAGATCATACTACTACTACTACTACTACTACTACTACAAATATCATCTGCTTCTCAGAGCTCTCTATCTTACTTGCTCTGGTTAATTCTGTGAAAGTGGACAGATTCCTGATGTCAAATGCCTCACAGGGTCTCTTTCCACAAGTTATAAGACTTGCTACTTAGGTGCCAAGTTTTATGGAAGATACTCAACACCGAAGCGACAATCTCAAAATTCTTGCTGTCCCTAGTAGAGCAATTTTTTGAGGCCTACTCTGCTCTCATGTCAATTCCAATTTCACTGAGACATGTCTCTAACTTCGTCGTTAGTGCTCCGAATGCACCTACAACTAGTGGGATAACAGTTACTCTCTTTATTGCCCAGGTTCTGGTAATTTCTTTTCTACTTTAGGCACAAAGCCCGAAATTTTTGGAGAGTGGGAGGGGGCAGTCGATTAGATCGACTCTAGTATGCAACTGGTACTCAATTTATCGACCCTGAAAGGATGAAAGGCAAAGTCGACCTCGGCGGAATTTGAACTCAGAACGTAAAGACAGACGAAATACCGCTAAATATTTCGCCCAGTGTGCTAATGTTTCTTATTTCTTTATTGCCCCCAAGGGGCTAAACATAGAGTGGGACAGACAAGGACAGACAAAGGGATTAAGTCGATTACATCGACACCAGTGCGTAACTGGTACTTAAATTATCGACCCCGAAAGGATGAAAGGCACAGTCGACCTCGGCGGAATTTGAACTCAGAACGTAACGGCAGACGAAATACCGCTAAGCATTTCGCCCGGCGCGCTAACGTTTCTGCCAGCTCGCCACCTTCATTCTGGTAATTTCGTCTTTCAGTAACTCGTTTTTTGCCACCTTTTCCATCCCTTTGTCACCTACGTATGCATCCCCAAGTATAGCAATATCTATAATCTTGGTTTCTTCTTTTCTTTTATCTACCACAACAATGTCTGGTCTTCGAGCATCAGTTTGAGAGTCATATAGGATTGTGAAATTCCGAAAGATCTTTTATTCATTATTCCCAGTGACGCTTTCTGGTTCATATTCGTACCATTTTCGTGTTCTTCCCAGACCATACTTTTCACACAGTCTTCAGTGAACAAACTTAGCCACGTTATCGCGCCTCCTTTTGAGCCAGTTTGTTGCCCTCACTCACAACATGTGACATTGTTTCATTTTTACTGCGACACATCCTACAAATGGGTAATTCACATCTCTTATCTATTTGGAACTTGGCGTAATTAGTTACCAGAACTTGTTCCTGGGCCTCAGTGCATCCCTTCAGATTACTTTTTCTAAGCCTATTAGTATCATCTGAGTTCAAATTCCGCCGAGGTCAACTTTGCCTGTCATCCTTTCGGAGTCGATAAATTAAGTACCAATGGATTACTGGTGTCAATGTAACCGACTTAACCCCTCCCCCAAAATTCCAGACCTTGTGCCTATAGTGGAATGGATTATTATTATTATTATTATTATTATTATTATTATTATTATTATTATTATGCTCGAGGAAAAATACTTTTGTCTGATGGAATGTTAAAATGTTATTGAAGGTCAATGTTTACTACTACTACCACTAATAATAATAATAATAGTAACAACAACAACAACAATAATAATAACAATCCTTTCTACTATAGGTACAAGGCCTGAAATTTAGGGGCAGGGATATTCGATTACATCGACCCTAGTACACAACTTTCGACCCCGAAAGAATAAAGGGTAAAGTCGACCTCGGAGGAATTTGAACTCAGAACGTAACGACGGACGAAATATCGCTAAGCATTTCGTCCAGCGCGCTAACGATTCTGCCAGCTCACCCCTTAATAATAATAATAATAATAATAATAATAACAAAAACAACAACAACAATAATAATAATAATAATAATCTATGTATACATGTATGTATGCACAGATGCTGTGAAGAGATAAAATTCTTGCTTAATTTTGGGAGAACATTATTAAATTTTTTGACATGTGTATTTGCAAATGTGTATGACGATTTTGAAATTTCTTATAACGATTATTTGGGAAAAGATTACAAAAAAAAAAAAAACAGAACCAATGAATATTATGGTTCTTTGTATTCGTATCAGAGAAGATCATATTTGGATATATTGTAAGGAATATGGATTACTGAATAATTCAAAAGCGATTAATGTATTAGGGTCTTTCAAATAACAATGTAACGAATAATATAAAATATGTGTGAGTGTAGAAGAAAAATTATAAAATGATCAATGAGATAAGAGGTTAAGGACATTCGTTATCCTTGTTAGATATAACCCCATTTTGTATTTGATATTGAATAGTATATATGATTATATAGAGTCAAAATTAAGTTATTGTTTTACAAACGCACGTGTTTTCTCTCGTGGCTGCTGTTATTTTCAGAGAGATAATCATTTTTTCATAATATTTGGCAAGGTTAATATGTAAAAAGGGGAAAAAAATCATAGAATTCAATTATTTAAGTTTTTGTTTACTCATTACAAAGTTCTTAAAATTTCTAGTTGGTAGTAATCGTATATGGTACTATTTTATTCTTTTTAGAAATCGTCATCATGATATAACCGGTGACGTATTAATTGAACGTGTTATGAAGTAAGACATTTCATTAAAAATGGAAATAATTACAATCTGGTGGGTATTCAAGGAATATGAGCGTGTTTTTTTCTTTTCTTCATAGAGTGTTAGTAGAGTTTAGCAATCGAGAGAATAGAAAGTTCTTAGTAGATACATACAGAATAACTATTCCCAAGGAATTCTGCCTTGTGAAAGAGTTTTAAAGTAGTCAATGACTTCAGTTTTAACCGCAGAAATTTCACAAGCCATTTTCGATGCAACCTTTGAGGTATAAGTATTGGTTTCAAGCTGATATTTCATATTATTATCCCTTCGTTATATAGTGGAACAGGATTCTATTCGTAAACATAACGCCTTGACGGTCATCTACAAGTTAAACAAATTTTTCTAAGATCACAGCTAGAGTTTTTCAAACACATGACTTCCCCTAGTGGTCGCAGATTTTATAAGAAAGGTTACATATTTTGTACATTCAAGTGGAAAGTAGTTCAGAACGTGTGTTATGTAAAGGGATATTACATATCAAAATTTCAAAATTTTGAGGTACAAAATATGTTTGATTTGATAAAATTATCATATTGTTTTGCAACGTACATTAATTTCCATTTTATTTCAAAGTTTATATCATTTTTCGTAAGACTCCAGATAAACTTTGATAAACTCAGTAGTCCTCACAAAACAAATCAGTAATTTTGCAGTTTGATTTTTCTTTCTTTCTCTCGGTGCCCGCATGCATCCCATTTCAAAACTAAATAAATTGTTTCGTGATGTTTGGTAGTCCTGCAGATATATGTGTCTAAAGATTGCTTTATTTAAGAACGATTTTATTTTTTATGCATTAACTTTAAAATTCTACCTGTGTACAATAATGTGTTTCAATTAGTACAACTTTTTTTATTCATGGAATTAAGGATTTCTGACCATTTCTTCACTCAGCCTGATCAAATGAGCAGCACGTAAATAATAATCTCTAGAGTGAGTTGAACGCAAGTTGGTCGGTAAAATCATTGTTTGTTTTGGTATTTAAAAAAAAGTATTAAGCGAATAATCTGCAAAAGTATGCACTTTTTATTACTATAATATTTGTATTTTCTACAAAAATTCTAAAACACCATTTCTTAAAAATTACTATAAGTTAAAGTTATTGGCAATTTAGATACATCTATCTGCAGGACTAATAATGAAACCAAAGCATTTAAGTTAAAATATAAATAACAATTATTTTCAACTAAATCAGGAATAATGCTCTTATGTCAACCATTATCGAACAATTAAATCAGAAATAGCATTCATGATCCGGTGAGGAAAATACGGAGAAATTCTTCATTTAATAAACGAGGAAAGAAATTAGTCAGGAATGCAGATTTAGGTAGATTTTAGGATAACAGATAAAAAATAAGAAAAGAACTTTATTAATTTTAAATGAAAATAAAAGAGAAAGATGGAAAAATAGAAAGAGAAAACAGTTTAGGAGCGGTAGATGAGAGGGATAAACTAAGTCATTTGTGCAAATGTTCACAGTGAGTAGATATATTGACTTGTCTATATGAGAAGTCTGGGAAATGAAGAGAGAAGGTAATTTAGAAACATACCCAGAGAATTAAATACTCTGCTGAGATTTTTACGCTAATGAATACAGAAAAGAATCAGGGAAATGTTCTCAAGTAAATGTATAATAAAGTTCTAGCGTAAATAATTATTAAACAATTAATCAAGAGAAATTTTCTTAGGTTAACATATAATTATGAGGAAAGAACTGTAATCAAGATTTACATTTTTAAAATACTTTCTGATGTTATTTTCTTATTCTAAAGAATGAAGTATGGTAAAAAGCATTTGTTAATAATGATAATGAGGTTAATATAGAAGAAGAACAATCAGTTAAAAATTAAATTAATGAGCAATCACGTTCTTAAATTAATAGTTATTAAGAAATTAAATATTGTCTAACGTTAGAGGAGTAAGGCATGATAAAATTCTTTGTTAAAATTATAAAGAAGTTAATGAATGAAGAACAATCAGGAAAAAAGCTCTTAAGTTAATAAGTAGAACTTTCTTAACTTGATAATTAAGCAATTAATTCAAAGAAATATTCATCTATAATAAACAAGAATTGTAATCATAATAAAGGGCCCAAGGATAGATGAATATGGGTAAGTTATCCATAGGAAAGTAGAATTCTCAAAGAAATGTACACAGAAATTTAAATTCTGGGTTGTATTATGGGTATATTTTTATAAGGGTGTTGAATAAAGAACATACAGGAAAATTTAATATCTAAAGAATTTTCTTAACCTGGCCATTCTTAGGTGATGACATGGAAGAAAATATTTAAGTTTACATATGATATATGGTAAAAGAGTTTAAATTAAAAAGAAGTTCAAATATGAAACAAATAAGACTTGATAAAACATTTGCTTTTCAAGATTATCAGGAGTAGTCATTTCAAAATTAGAATATCTTGGGAATCTTCTACATCTGCTTTTTTCTGCTCATTTTCATTCCAACAATGTTGCCCTTTTGTGTGCTTGTTGCACCATAGGAAAAGCAGAGCAAGATATACACTTGCACAGAGACTGACTGCTTGACTGTTTTTCCATGCATTTCTCTCGCCTATATTCATTTGATAATTCAAACTATTATGGTAACAAAGGAAATTCAGCTGAACACTCAATCACAGCACACCTTCTATTCAAACATAGACGATATTTGAGATACCAGTTTGAAAGCAATGTATGTGGAGTCTTGATCTTCAGGCACATAAACAAATACACATAATGGTTGAAACTAATAGAAAAACTTTTATGATATATTCTAGCTCTGATCATCTGATCCAGACTCTAGAAAGAAAATAGTAAATTAAATATCAGCTAGTCTTATTTTATTCTAAACTAAATGACAACTTTACAATTTTATTCCAACATTTCTTTTCTGATGATAAAGTAAAATTTCCCCCTCCTTCTTCATCTTCAATGATATGATCTACCTCCATCAACTACACTGAACACACAGTATGTTGAAGAATGACTCTCTGCAAATTGAGAGCTTATTGAATACTTAATCAGTTATTCCATCGTAGAAGAGCCTTGTACCACTTTAAATCATTTATTGGTTTCTAACACTTTGATAAAAAAATGCATTCCACATATTTCTATCCCCTACAAAAGGTGAACGAAACAACTGCCATGTTGATTAAGTTTTACTCAAACTTAGACGTGACTTGAGATATGAATATGAAAACCATGCTTTTACCTTTCAGGAGCAGAAAGCAGAAAATTATTCCAAGTGAAATGATCGAACTTTTCACACATATATATAAAAATTTATAATAAATTTTACTCTCATAAGTAAATGTTCTTTTGTTTGGCGTCATATATACATATATGTGTGTACACACACATATATATATATACATACACACACACATATATATATATATAAAGCTAATAACAGAAAACGGAGAAGAAGAAAAATGATAAAAGATGCTTGGTTCATTTTATTTGTATCACAATGGAAACATAATCCAAAGTAATGCAATCTCTTTGATAAAGCCAGTTGGATCTAGATTGTTATTAACAATTCCTTACGGTGGAATTGCATCCTCAAATTGTGAGTATATATATATATATATATATATATATATATATATATATATATATATATATATATATATATATATATATATATATATATATATATATATATATATATATATAAGAGCACTCTGTCAGATATGACAATGAGGGTCCCAGCTGATACGATCAATGCAACAGCTTACTCATGAAGTTAACATGTAAGTGGCTGAGCACTCCACAGACACATGTACACTTACATAGTTCTCAGGGAGATTCAGCATGAGGCAGAATGTGACAAGGCCGGCCCTTTGAAATACAGGTACTGCTAATTTTTTCCAGCTGAGTGGACTGGAGCAACATGAAATAAAGTGTCTTACTCAAA